>NC_089840.1:27306898-27559398 GCF_035609145.1 Eleutherodactylus coqui
AACCTGAATAAGCTGACGGCGCTCAGGAAGGAACTAAATTTATGCCTGAGGTCTAGATTTAACAAAAGATGTCTTCATCTAAAACATATAGTGTACGTCCAAGGCAACAGAGGAAGTAAATATATGTCATCACAGATAAAGAAAGCCCGCGCAAAAAACCAGATTGATATAATAAAGGCCCGTTCGGGAACTAAAGTCACCTCTTCCACTGACATTGCGGTTGAATTCCAACATTTCTACTCCCAGCTATACAATTTGCGACCTCGGAGGAATCTGGAAGAGATCCTTAAATCTAACACCCAGATCGCAAACTACTTACAAAAACTTAAACTCCCCGGATTGGAGAAGGAATCAGCCAACTCACTCCTTGCCCCAGTAACAGAAAAGGAAGTAAACGAAACCCTTGATTCATCCCCTCCGGGTAAAAGCCCCGGTCCGGATGGCCTCCCCCTCATATATTATAAATCCCTACGTCCCATTCTTGTCCCGAGACTAACAGAACTGTTTAATAATCTCATGAATGGCGGCTCTTTACCAAGGCAGGCCCAGGAAGCCCACATCACGTTGATTCATAAAGAGGGCAAAGACCCGGAGATGTGTGGCAGCTATAGGCCCATTTCTTTGATAAACTTGGACGTCAAGATGTGGGCTAAACTTCTCGCCAGGAGAATGGAGAACTATATCCCGCTCTTGGTAAATAGAGAACAGGCTGGCTTCGTGAGGGGCAGGGAGGGAAGGGACAATAGCACACGTATTCTCCATGCAATCCAGTATGCTAATGCAAAGAAAATCCCCCTCGCTCTGGTCAGTACTGATGCCGAAAAGGCTTTTGACAGAGTTGACTGGGGATATATGAGATCTGTCTTGCTACATTTCAACTTCCCTCCCTCCTTTGTAGAGGCCATCTTTACTCTATACGCTGAGCCTCATGCTAGGCTAAAAATTAATAACACCCTTTCCCCTCCATTTGAAATAAGTAATGGCACGCGCCAGGGGTGTCCGTTGTCCCCCTCCCTGTTTATATTAGCCCTGGAACCCCTCCTGCAGGAAGTGAGACTGGACCAGGGGATTCGGGGACTAAGAGTAGGAGACTGTGAATTATCGGCGACGGCGTTCGCAGATGATGTTATTTTTACAATTACGAACCCGGAGAGTGGGCTACCGAGACTGATCACCTGCCTAGAGCAATTTGGAGCACTCTCGAACTTCAAAATTAATTTCAACAAATCAACAGTCCTGGGCGTCGCGATTCCAAAAGCTAGGTATGAAAGGCTGAGGGGGGGCTCCCCGTTCTCCTGGTCCAGCTCATCAATAACTTTTCTGGGAGTAAAGCTAACTGGGAGGATAGAGGATCTCTACCCTGCAAATTTCCCCCCGCTGCTAGCTAAAATAAAGTCCCTGCTCCAGAACTATGATGTACCGTACATCTCCTGGTTTGAGAGGAAAAACCTCATAAAGACCTACATACTCCCCATCGTCCTATACCAGATTAGATCCCTTCCGGTTCACTTGCCCGCCAGCTTCTTTGACACCCTTAGATCCTTGTTCATAAAGTTTATTTGGAGACAGAGGAGCCCCCGGCTGGCGTATAGTCTCCTGATCAGAGGAAGAGATGAGGGGGGAATAGGAATGCCGAACGTATATGATTACTACATAGCCTCCCACATTAGTAACTGGCAGAGACTCACCCTGACTGGAGAGGACCCTCTCCTATATCAGTTGGTAGCAGAATTGTATGGGACCTCTGCATTGGCGGATCTGTGGTTCACTAGGAAGAATACATATAGGAGTAAAGGGTTCAATCCTTTGCTGAGAGGACCCTGCGAGGCGTGGGACCTGCGGAGGGAGACACTGGCGCCCACGCCCTCTCCCATTACTCCCATAGGCTCTATCCCAGCTCTCTTGGGACTACCGCCGGATCCCTGTACGAAGAGACTCTGGATGACACTTAGCAATAGACCTCTCAGCGAGCTCCAGGCTATGAGACACTTGGGACCGAGAGAGATAGTGGAGTCCCTGCTGCCCGCCCAGCCACTGTCATTCCTCCAACGGGCTCAGATTGAGGGAGTGATTAAGAAATTTAACCAGACCTTCACGTCTTCTAGACCTCTTACCGCATTTGAGAAGGCAGTGAAAGACAGTAGAACAGGCAGCAAGAAAATTGCGTTCATTCGCAAATCCTGTTCTTCTTCCTTACAAATTGCAAAGCCAGCTTTTCTATACTCCTGGGAAAAAGAGCTACATATCACACTGTCACCCCACGAAACACACATAATCTTGAAATTTGCCTACGGGCTTTCCCCCTGCATCACCTCGCAGGAAGCCCATTATAAGCTCCTTGCTAGGTGGTATAGGACACCCCAGTGGCTCGCTGACCACAAACTTTCCCCTGACGATAAGTGCTGGAGATGTGGGGGCGACACTGGCACCTTTTTACACATTTGGTGGAGCTGTCCGGCACTGGAGGCTTTTTGGCAGGAGATCACTGTGTCATTACAAAAGATTTCGCCAGGCTTTACACTCTCACCTGAGGTTTTGTTTCTGTGGAGGCCCACGAGTAGCTTTAATCCTCGCAAGCACAAATTGCTGGCCCACGCAATTGATGCGGCTAAGGCACTTATCCCTCTGCTCTGGTTGCAAAAGTTTCCCCCCCTCCTGAGTCAGTGGAAGGACAGAATGGACCTGACTTACAACTTGGAGGAGCTCTCCGGCTGGGCCACTGGCTCCCATGAAAAATTTGTGGAGGTCTGGGGTCTGTGGAAGGAGGTACGTGATCAGATAGGCCACTGAGCACCCTAAAAGGCTGGCTGGCTCGGCAGCGCCGTGGCTGAGCTTACTTGGACCCCTCCCCCTTCTTGTCCTCCCCCCCCCCCCCCTCCCAACCTCACCCACGAACCGATGTATGTATCCCCCCGTCTTCTTTTGTTAGTAGGATGTCTCCACACTATGCTAGATAGACATTTGTTACGGTTCGCATTACTGCCTGTGTGGCACCGTCCTTGCCAGGATCACATGTGATGTAATTAAGGTTTCAGGCAATTTGTTATTGTACGTTTGGCTGTGTTAAAAATAAATAAAAAATTTGGATTTGAAAAAAAAAAAAAGAAAAGAAAATGACCCAAAGCCGGCACCAACCGAAACCATCACTGCATGCGCCTTGTAATCCAAAACCAACTATATAATATATATCAAAGTGTCTGAGGAACCAATTCCCATACATTATTTTAGCGTAAATATACTCATTAAAAAAAATAAAAAACAACTATAAGGCCGCCTGCAGACGGGCGGGTCGGATCTGGCGGCGAAAATTCTCGCGTACCAGCGCGTACTCACCCGCGCCCGCCGGGTGAGTGACATTTCCCGCACAGAAATAGAGCATGCTGCGATTTGTTTGCCGCGCGATATTTCACGCGGCCAAATCGTGTCCGTCTGCATAGGATTGCGTTTGTTAACAATTAAGTGCTAGTTCAGTAGTGTAGTTATTGTCAGGGTAATCGTGATCCATCGTTAATGAGAAAAACAAAACATAATGATTGACCAAGAGAATGTTTTATCTTGCATAAAATAAAACAGGAAATTGTTAATCTGTCTGACTGTTTGTTGCATTGAAGAACGTATTTGCCATAATTTCTCATTTTCATTGTTCTCTAATTAAACTGCGTTATTTTATTACTTGTATCGGACATGTCTTCTTGTTCAGCATAATATCCCCAATACCTCATGAGCTACACCTTCCAGTGTGCTGCAAAAACACAGCAGCACAGATTGATATTGCAGGCGCAGCTCCCGCTAAATTCAATGGGGGCTGCTCCTACAGTACCCACCTAGACTGCTGCACTATGGTCAGTCTAATTTGCTTCCTGCACTGACCGCAATGACAGCGCTTACATGAAGCAACTGATCGATCATTTACTTATGAATTTTCGGTGTAGCAGTTTCAGGCACTGGGTTGGAGCCTCAGCTGTACTAGCCACGGATCTGGAGAGTAGTCAGGGAAGAGCCAGGAGTCAGCAACAGGAAGTCTTGGTTTGCAGTACAAATGGATAAGGTGGGTAATTTAGTCAGATGGAGGTCTTGACACAATAGCAGAAGAGCAGGCAGAAGTGGAGCTTCATCAGTCATCCTGTGGAGCAGAATAATCACATGCTGGATTTGAGGCAGGGTCAGGCTTTTATAGGAAGTATCAATTAGTAGCAGGGCGGGGCCAGGACAGGAAGACAGGAAGTGGACATAAAAGGAGCAAGGGCAATGCTAGGATCAGTAGAGGAGCTTGTCCAGCAGACTGAATAGCTCACTGGGGAGAGAAACTGCCTAGAGCACAGGAGTTCCTGGGTTTGAGTCATGACAGTAATCAATAAAAAAGTAAGGACGTTCCGGAAGTACCTCTTTAAAACCACCTGTCCCTTTCCTTTTTGGGGGCATTATGGTGTGACAAATCTGCTCCTCTTTGCAGAAAGTAACCTCAAGTTGCTGCGCACAGAGCCCAACGTGCTCTGCAAGATTTCCTCTACAGCCCAGGTCCGTACTCCTCTCTTTGTCACAGGCAGCAGCTCTCCTTGGTCAGCTCCAGCAGCCCACCTCTGTGGTGCACCAATAAATTGTCCTTTATGACAACCATAACTCCAGCCACCAGAAAGTTCCAAGTGAACATGCTCAGTTCTGCCTGTTGTGATTTTAGCACAATTTTTGGTGCATCTAACTGGCATTATTACCATAGCAATAGTTTAACCCTTTATGGTGCCTCCTTACACTGATATAATGCGTACTGTAAGGGATACTTTGCTAATGTAACAACACATACATAATGAAAAATGTAAAGCTGCAGAGAAAGGGGGCTGCATAAAATTGTACAGGCTGCTTTCTACAGCTATCACAAACTGCACCTTCCATCAGGACAGAAATAGCACCCCTTACTCATGTAGCCTCATAACAGCTGCTACGCCTACTATGCCAGTAGTTACACCTATGACTCTGGTATCCAACACCAAGAAGTTAATAAAAACCTTTTAAAGGGGTACTCCCGTCTCAGCCAACAGTCACAATAGGAAAATCCAAAGTGAGTCAGTCCTATGGGTACAGTAATACTAAACCCCTTTAGGCCTCACACACTAATGGTGCCCCATCGGAGTCACATGCTGTAATAGTGCTCCTCTTAATGCTCCCCACAGCAGTAATGTTGCTCTTTTTATGCCCTACATTGAAATAATACTCCAACAGTGATAAATAACCCATATGTGTCATCCCACAGCGATAATGTCCCTTTCTGTGCCTCAAAAAATAAAATCTTACCTGGCCCCACAAATTGTGGCAACCACCTGCTGCCATGCTCTGCTTGTGGGACTCACCACTGATACTTCACCTTTCTGGATGCAGTTTTTTGCCCTTTCCTCTCTCCTTCTTAAGCACAGTTCCCCACTCCTCACAGCGCTGCCTTTCTTTCTTGCCTGATCCATTCCCAGCTGGGTGTTCTTCTCATTGCTCTATTCTTTGCCCTCCTGCCAAGTAAGCCCAACATCCTGCTTCCGCTCCACGTCTCTGACATCCTAGCATCATTCTCCAAGGCCCCTGATTCCTCCTTATGGGTAAATAAATCAGGATTGATTGTTTCTGCCTGCCGTATCCCTCAGTTTTCAAAGCACTGCCCATAGTGTAAATGTAGGCGTAAGTGATGCTCCCTTGCTCCAAGCTTACCACTGTATTTCCATCCAAAGGATGTTGATGATGCATCGGCACCCTTTTCTCTATGGTAAAGCAACCCTGCCTATATATAGATAACTCAAGACCATGCCACTGTCAATAGGGAATGGTCACAGCTAACCTCTTCCTTCTCCATGCCTACATCACTACCTCAAAGAAGTCAGTAGGTTCCCTTCCCTCCTGAGTTACCTCCAGTCTAGAAGGCTATTAAAGGGGTTTTTCAGGACTAAACTACTGATGCCGTATCTTCAGAATAGGTCGTCAATAGTTGATCAGCGGGGTCTGCTGTTCGGGATCTCCAACAATCAGCTGATTGATAAAAGCCACAGTGTTGGGTTCATCAGTTACATGGTCTGAGCATAGTTCAGTCCCATTGCGGTGAATGAGATTGAGCTGCTATATCAGGTACAGCCACTGTATAATGTCCGGCGCTGTGCCTGGTATGGACTGAAGTGCCTATGACACTCACTCGAGCGCAGCTCTGCACCTTAATCAGCCGCTTCATGGGGATCCTGAATGGTTGACCCCCCAACCATCAACCATCGATGATCTACCCTGAGTACAACTGATCAATAATTTAGTCCTGGAGAACCTCTTTAAGTGCAGCACAGGCAAGATGGCCGCCCCCATAGTCATGTATTGAAAATGGAATTTAAAAAATTTATAATCAGAAAGTAAAGATAAAATATTATTTTTCTGCACCTTTTAAGTTGAAAAACTAAATAATGTGTTACTTTGAGACATCAGACATTTATGGACACAGCGATACCAAATATGCTTTAGTTATTTTATTATTATTACTCTGAGAAAAGTTGTTTTTTTTTACTTTTACTTCCTTTATTTGTTTCCAATAATTAAACAAACTTTTCTTTACAATTTTTTTTTGTCCCAATACGGGATTTGAACTTGCGATCATTTGAATGCTCATACAGTATTATGTAATACCACAGCATTACATTATACTGTATTTTCACAGGCATTCTATAAACATGTGCCACAGGCATTATTTCATGAAGGTTTCCAGCTGCCATGGTAAGGGTCACAGGGCGGGCCATTCGGGACCAATGAGCAATGATAGGGGCATTTAAATGTTGCTGTCATAATTGACAGAAGCATTAAGGTACAATTACATGGGCGAGTTTCATGAGGGTCCGATGCTATTTGAGAGAAAATCGCATCACACTAACATCACTACATCACACCCGCCTGTACTGTGCATGCAAGTGTGATGCAATTTGCTTTATTTGTTCTGCAACAGAATTGCCCAAAAACAGGACATGATGCAAATTTTCTCTCGCATCACTTTTTCTTGCAGTGCTGCACAAGACACATCTCACATGTAAATGCACTTTCTGTACTTCTTTCAACACACAGGAAAATCACTTGTGTGAAAGTATTAAGATGACTGTTACAATTGTCATTTATGGTTTTATAGAAGTTTAAATCTCAAACTCTTAAAGCAGCACTGACCTGACTGAACTATTCTTGGTAGTGTCGGATTCAGACATTCCCCGCAGACTATATTTCGTCATTGTGTCCACGTTCCTTTACTAGGATTGTTAATTTAACTTTGCCATGATTTGTTACGTTCAGAAGGGTGGTGCACCATAATAGGCCACTATACTTTCTTTGTCCACTCACACTATAAATAAAGTTATAACTGGGCTAGGCTCTTTTGAAAGAGCACAGTGGTGACTTCACACAGTTGATGTTTTTTGTTCCTTCACCAATGATCATTGTTAATTAATTTGGACACATAAGAGAATTGAGATCCCAGTAATCCTATTAGCAAATCTAATGATGGAAAGGGCCATATTGTTTGAACTGTTGGTACCAGCATTTAGAGATATGCTTTACATCAGCTTTTTGGGGCAGTCACACAATGGACAGGAAGAGACCCATTGGCTTCTAAGGCTGCTTCTAAAGCATTTTACCATGATTTTGTGCGGTGTTCTTGAACGCATGTTACAGCGTTTAACAGCATTTTTTAATGCACCCCATCATTGTGATGGGTGTTGAGGTGTGTTAAGAAGCATTTAAATGTTTGACAATAGAACAGACACCGCTGAAAAATCGCAGCATCAGAAATGCTGCACCTGAGCTCTGGTCTGTGAGGGCCCTTTGAAATCAAAGAGGGTCATTCCTTATGTGAACACATGGCGGCTTAATCTGAAAAGTTATCTGAAAACTCAAAAAAAAAAAAAAACTACAAAAAAATTCACCAAACTACAGCTTTTTGTGGAAAACAAAATAATCTGTTTGCTGAGAATGCGGAGACACATATTTTATATGAACAGTTTAATAAACATCTCAGTTTTTATTACGTCAATGATAAATGTTTTAGGGAAAGTATTTCTTTTTGCACTTTTATAAAGAAGTAACGGTAATATGTTCTCTCCATGAAATAATGATGGCGTCTTATCTCAGAGCGCAGTTCTAATCTCCGTGCCTGATACTCTGGAGCCTAATGGGCCTATGGAAGAGCTCAGATAGCAGACGGAGATAAATATGAATTATGACTGGCTACAAATCCGGAGAGAAGAACCTTCATGGGAAACAATAACTTCATATTCAGTATCGATTTAGTCAGAATTTGTAAATTAAAGATCATTTCCCCCTTACCCATAAAAATCACTAGCAAATGTCGCTCACTGAGCTGCTCTCCTCTATGAAATTGCAAAATACTCTAAACAGTCATTAGTTTGGACGACAAACAACAGCAAGGATATTGCAGGACCATTGTTAAACCAGTGCAGTAATGGCCACTTTATTAGAGACCCACATCTAGTAAAGCGTTGGACCTCCTTTGGCCTTCAGAACCGCAGCAATCCATTGTATAGATTCCACTAGTTCATTAAATTGTACTGCAGGAATATTGGCCCCTGCGGACAGGAAGCTTCTTGCAGCTACTTCAGATTAGATGAAGGTTCTGACGTATTCTGATTAGCTGACAGGAAGGGGTCATCTATTCATGCTGCTTAGGTCGAATTCTGACCTCCCATCAGCACGGTGCAACAGAAATCTGGACTCATCTGATCAGGTGATGTTTTTTCTGCTGCTCAGTGATACAATTTTTGCACTCTTTTGCCCACTGAAGTCTCGTTTTTCTGTTTCTCTTAGACACAATGGCGCTGGAACTGGTCATTTGCCATTATAGCCGATCCATGTTAGGGAACTTCGAGATGTACATTTTGACAGCTTTGCTGGAGCACCAGAGTTGTAATTGGCTACTCTTGACTATTAATCGCCTGCTGGTCAAAATGATTCCTAACATCCTCCTCTGACCCCTTTAGGTGACAAATTTTTACCATCCACAGGATCCCCTTTTGCTGGATGTTTCCATCCACAAGATCAGCCAGTCCATCACCGATAAGCAGGACTCATTGAAAGTCGCTCAGATCACTGGAGTTTCCTATTTTAATGTGAATTCACACTGAAACTGATCCACAAAAACTTGTCACGTGATTTTATGCTGCACTCCGGGGTCATGGGGATAATTTCCTTACAGGGAAGCTTAAACTGAAAAACAGACATTGGTCTATCCAGTTTTGTCTATTATCTTTCAATGTTGAAAGATGGCAAACAAACATAAATCACCCCTCTTACACCAATGATCCAGGGGTCCCTGTTGGTCTCTTATGTCTATTTTCCTGGAGCAATGATGTGCATGCATTCATGTGCTGCTGCAGCCAATCACTAGCTACACCAAAATCCACTATATGTGATGGCCAGAATTTCCCAGCCAACCTTGTAGGGTTTTCTCATGCAGCGGTAGGGAGAGTATACTGAGAATAGCGTGATCGAGGAAAACATCCAGCAAAAGGGGATCCTGTGGATTGAAAAAACTCATCACCTAAAGGGGTCAGAAGAGGATGTCAGGAATAGTTCTGACCAACAGATGCTGCACAGTCGAGAGCAGCTGAATACAACACTCGTACTTTGACTAGCATGTCTGAATGCAGAATTTGTCATTCAGTAGCATGGATGGGCTATAACAGCAGATGACTCTTTCCAGCACCTTTGTGTCTAAGAGAAACAGAAAGACGAGACTCCACTACTGAAAAGAGCGCAAAATTGCATCCTTTGGTGCTCTGAAAGTGTCCTGGACAGCTGGTTCATGGTACCTATTGGAACAGTAATGTCAGCCATATTGGTTATCACCCAGTTTTTCCAAACTATAACTTAGAAGTAGCTGCCTAGAAGGAGACGTCTGATGTTTTGTGTTTTATTGACTCCATTCATGTTTTAAGGAACTTTAACCCCTAAACGACTAGATATGTTTTAGCGATGTTATGTACGTGATGGCTTTATGGCCTAATTTTTTTTCTTAAAGGGGTTCTGACATGAAAAAAAAAATAAGTTACTCACCTTGCCTGGCCAGGACCCATCGCCAGGCATGTCCCCTCCATCCGGCTTCTTCACCTGCGGCTTGTAGAAGCAGAGCAGGAGCGGTCAAAATGACCGCTTCCTGCTCTGCTCCGTCCGTCAGCCACTTCCAAGGTGAACGGACGGGCCGCCCACAGCAAGCACGTCACAAGCAGTGCTTGCTGTGGGCAGCCCGTCCATCCTGGCTGAACCCCGAGATTCTGCGCGTGCGCAGTGGAGACGCGGCCCGTCCTGACTCCTGTCAGGGGGCACCTCTCCACTGCGCATGCGCGCAATCCCGGTATTATTGACAGAGGGGCCGGGGTGACAGACACTGTTATGGGCCGGCCGCAGAGTGCAGAAGAACACGGCGGCGGCCTTCCCCCCTCCACCTCTGTGGAATTTCCCGGCGGCGGCGGAGAAGCGCACTCAAGCTCTGACTGGAGTACCCGCCGCCAGGAATCTGACAGTGACGGCGGAGGAGCATAAGCGCGGAGCTGGCAGTGGGAGAGCAATAGAGCAGAAGCGCGGAGAATGGCAGCTCTGAGCGGGGCAGCGGCCAACAGGGAGCTGAGAGTTCGGGCGGCATCTGTGAGCGGGGGACCTCACGGTAAGCCTTACATGACTTTGTTGCATTACACTATCCCATTGTAATGCTGCCATGTTACAGTGCTAGCATGGCAGCATTTTTGCAGGACCTTGGAGCAGGAAGAAGAGAGCCTGCTGGGAGATGACCTCCCTGATGACAACAACAACAGAACACAAGGTAAGTATTATGTTTTTATGTTTTAACATGCCAAAAATCGTGGGTTCCCTGAGTCCATTAGGCAGACCAGGGAAAAATGGCTGCTAAAGCATAAAAAAAAACTTTATGTCAGGACCCCTTTAAGCAGCCAAAAATATTTTTGTTGTATTTTTTGTGATGTATAGGGCTAATTTTAATGCCTTTTTTCACAGATTTTTTTTTCAGCTTTTTTGTTTTATTAGCAGTAATGTGTACAAAAAGTACATTTTTTTAAAATGTATAATTTCTTTTTCTTATTAGCCTATTTATGCTAAAATAAAGTATGGGAATAGATCCTCTATTTTGTATTGGGCATTTTGGTATATAATTTGTATAGGCTTGGACCTCAGGATGGCTATGATGCCGGTTTACGATGCTGTAAGGGACAGGTCATCTGTGTTTACATATATATATATATATATATATATATATATATATATATATATATATATATATATATATATATATATATATATATATATATATATTTGTATATTAATCTACAATTTATTTACTAAAAATTTCTAACATCTATGTCCCCCATGATGTCATATAACACCTCCAGGGGACCGTCACACTGTCACTTTTTTTTTTAGATTTCAGTTTTCCACTGTAGCACCCATAGAATCCCCAGTTACAGGGGAAAACATTCTCCTGGTGCTGACATTAGTCACTGGCAGAGCTGGGCTTGGGCCTACTAAGATCCAGCAGCTCCAACATGCCGGGGGTTGTGGCGATCACTTGATTGGCAGGTCCAATATAGGAAAAAGCACTGCTGCTTCCTCTCTTCATGACATAGCACTCATTAAGCACAAAGAAGGATGACAAAGAGAAGGCAGAAGCGTTTATAAACACCTTCTGCCTTCTCCTCTGGGTCGTTTCTGACAGCCAAACACCCAACTTGCTCCTGCTAGTTTGCCATATATTTACAATGGTGTGAGACTAAAGCCCAGGACCATATATTTATATGTTTTATTACAATGCTTGCTCATTATCAGATTAAAGGGTCGGATATTGATGCACAACTTTGCTGCCTATGGGTACGTTTACACATAGCGGAAATGCTGCGAAATTTCTGCAGCAGAAAATTCTGCAGCATATTCCACAATATTTCCGCATCTAGGACAGAGTCAAAATCTGCACTATTGCTGCGGACCTAGACTAAAAATTCCCTTCTCCAATCTTCTAGGACTTCTTCTGTCCGTCAGGGATTTTCAAAGATTACGGCGAGTGGTTCAGCAATTAACCTCCACTGCTTAGTTTAGTATCCTAGGAAGTAATTCATCTGGACCTGGAGACTTGAATTCATGTAAGTTATCTAAGTCTTCCCTCACCATCTCTCTGCTTACAAATAGCCTGCATTCTTTTATTCCCCCAATCGCACAGGGAAGATCAGTTGATGTTCCACCTACTTTCTGAGAGAAAACAGATACAAAATAGGAATTTAAAAGTTCAGCCTTCTCAACATCATTCTTAACCAATTCACCATTTTCATCTTGTAAACATCCTATAGCATCTTTGACTTTCCTTTTGCTTTTGACATACCCCCAAAATCCTTTTTTATTGCTTTTGACCTCTCTTACAGGCCTCAATTCATTATTAGCTTTAGACTTTATGACACTTTCCACAAAAGGATGTGGTAATACTGCAGAATTTGCCACATAATTTTCTGATGCGGAAATTCTGCAGCATTTCGCCTACGTGTCAACCTACCCTATTGTGAGGGTATATATATATATTGCCATATGTTTTTTATGCTTTATACCTGTATGCAAGTTTTATTCAATTCCAAATAAGAAAAAAACTTAATCTGTCGCCTTAACATCAGATATTCCAAGGCTTTGCAAGAGATGTTCTAGAAATTCAGAGAAGATACGGAACCAGACATGAAGGACGCGTGTACTTGGCCGTTTTCCCAGAAACAAGATATCAAGATGTTCCACTATGTACATAATTTTCACTGTCTTAGGCCGGAAATCCGGACTGCCCATATATGGTTATAAGCCCATCACCCCTTGTTGGTGATGGGACAAAGGGTATAAGATCTCATGTAATCTGTAATAAAGCACGTCGGCAAAGCGCAGCCATGTCCCGTGTGAGGAATTATACCAGACCTCTGTGTGTGTGGTGTTTTCTTCTTACCGCCGGCAGCGGGCAAGTGGGGTGGGCCTGATTGGTGCTGTACTTAGAAATATTACCCTGACAAATGGCGCAACCAACTGGGGCGACAAAACCGGAGCTTACAACGCATTCCACCCGGATCCACGCCACTGAGAAGCCGTCCTGCTGCAAACTGAGCCTGATCAACTCACAGAACTCCAGGGGTAAGGCCAGCATATATTTATGTTGTGTTTTACACTGCGAAGTCTTGCAGCAGGACTGACTATCTGTGGTTTGTGACCGGACGGGTTGGGTTAAGAGTTCTACACGGTAACTCGTGTGGGCTCCGGGTTTGCCGTCATGGACCACTGACCGTGATATGCGCACCAATGGCTCACCCAGAAATTAGTCTGTAGTCTATTTGTACTTTGAAGTTTTAACGTTTTAATAATAATGGAGATTGTTATATCTGCAGAAGTTTTTTTTTCTCTTACTTTTTATTTTGTCTCATAGACGAAGGAACCCTCCGTTTTAGTTTAGTTTAATTGTTGATGGTTTAGCTGAGAGGGATGCACTCTTTGAGATTGGTTCCATGGAAGAAGATGCCTTCGGTTGTCTTGCCGGTATATAAGGGGCTGACAATTCGGGTCAGAAGGATGCACTCTATGGAGCGTGTTATTATTATTATTGTTGTTGTTGTTGTGATATGCGTAAGATCTTATTAAAGAAGACAGAGCCCCTCAAGGGCTGCCGCCGTGTGGATGAATCTGTAAAATGTAAGAAAACTCTAATGAAAATGTGTGACACCGACCCGCACGGCAGATTACAAAATGGTGTCTGGATGGAGGTCTTTAGGACCAAGAGGCGCCTTGAAAGACCAAGGTTTGCTAGAAAATACTGGAGGAGGAGGAGAGAGAGAGAGACAGTCAGAGAAAGTTGTATGTACACATTATTTGTTTAAGAAAGTATCCGTAAGTGAAATGTTGAAAAGTACAGTAAGTGATCAAGAGGGCGTCAGGAGAGTGTCTATTGAAGGTTATATTGGCAGTTAGGTAGGGGAGAGAAATAAGGGGAGCAGGCAAGTCGATAAGAAAGTTACAATGCATGTGATTTGTTGGCAAAGAAAGGAGAAAAATGTGTATAATACAAGATAGATAATAGATATGGATATATATGTGTATATATGTATGTACTGTATGTGCAAATAGTTAACTGAGCTTGCTTTTAGGGGAGAAGAGTTTTGTTGACATGTAGCTGCGAGCTTGTGTTCAGTCTTCAAGGTCAAGAGATAACGAAGCGAGAGAAAATGCAATAATAACCCTGGATAATATCTCTGCTTGCGTAAATGGAATGGAGGCTTGAAATGAATTTAATTAATTATACTGTCTTAGTAGGCAGGAAATATAGCAATTTCTAAAACATATATTCTTACTTATACAGGGGTTGAAAATGAATGTTGCAAGGTCCCAACATATGTGTTAATTATGAGTTCAAAATGCAGGGAATAGTTAAGCTAAAACAACAATTCAGTCTGTGTTTCATATTCGCAGAGAGATAACAGTTTGTTTAAAAAAGGTGGGGGCTTTCAGAATTCACTCCAAATTCAGGGTCACAGATTCTAAAATACTTCAGCGTTTAATACAGCATATAATAGCTTCAGTAGATAAGAAATATAGAATGTATCAGCAAACTTTTTTTCACATAATTTGTCAAAGATAGCGCTCATTCACAATCTCATCTCAATAGAATTATGTACTTTATAAAATGATAGCACTCACCTCAATGTTTTTCAACTGATGTATGTATGTTTGCCAAACTTTTTTTGTCCGTGCATCTGTATGTACTGGTACACCTTCAATGGGGGGTGACGGAGCAGACTTGAGAGCATGGATGGATGAGAGTTAGTGACCCGTGTTCAAGCTGTGGTGGAATGTGTGATGCAGATAATTGACTGGGGATAAAAGTCCTCCCCATGCATGGGACTTTGCTTGGTTGAGATGTGGACGTGTGGACTGTTACGCTGAAATGGAGCTGAGAAGACGGACGCACGGAGCCAATATCGAAGGGGTGGAGCTAGATGATGTAATAGTACGTAGTAATGTTTCATCCCTCTTGCACAAGGGAGGGGTGAGGAGCTTGAGCAGCTAGTAAAAGTTTTTGTTTTGTTTTTTTTGTCCCGTCTAAGACATTGCAAGCAGGAACAGACTAATAATGAATTCACTTAAAGGAATATCACATTTCCAATATTAATAGGTGTTTGTAGATTATTCTGCCCCGATGTAACTCATGTCTTTGCTATTGGTGCTAACATTTTACAGGCCTTATCTGCTTCCATCAAATCTTTTTACAATGTTGTACTACCTTAAACCGGGTACTATTGTTCCAATTGAGTACCCTGGTTTAAAGGGGGGGAGGAGAAGGCATAGGTGATCTAGGTATTGCAAGTCAGCCATTTTTAAATTTTTTGCAAGCCACTTTTTTTAATTTTTTTAATTTTTTGCAACAAGATTCTGATCTTTTTGAAATAGAATACCAGCCTGATTGTCTAGCATTGATGCAACAAGAAAATTTAAGTTTTAAAAAAGTTACTGAAAGCCCTTGTTAATAATGCATATTTTGAGTTGTTTTTTATAGATGGTACCAGGGTGATTGACGACTCCACACTGGATATGCAGTGGTTACACAACAAAATGTCCTAAAAGCAGAATGCCTCCGCATGTCCCAGGACAGGAAGCGGAATTACAGGCCCTCACTGAGGCGTGTAGAGTGGAGGAAGGTAAGACGGCAAACATTTACACTGACTCCCGGTATGCATTTGGCATAGCTCATGATTACGGCCCAACATGGAAGGCCAGACAATTTTTTACCTCAGCAGGACAGCCAATTAAGAATGTTGCAGTGGTGCAGAGTCTCATTGAGGCCCTACTTCTACCTGACAAGGTGGAAAGCTCACACCAATTCCTACACCAAAGAAGCGAGAGGCAACGCCATCACAGACCACACAGCAAAAGCAGCGGCCCTCAAGCCGTGGAAGAAAAGAAGAATTTAACAATAACTTTGGACTTTGATAAAAACTTGAACTTTGATTTGAACTTGGACTTTGATTTGAACTTTGACTTTGATTTGAACTTGGACTTTGATAAAAATTTGGCCTTTGATATGCTAAAGACTTTACAGTTACGAGCCAGCAAGGAAGAAAAGACAAATGGACTAAAAAGGGACGGCGTATGGTGAACAGTCAACAGCACTTGCCCACCACGATCCCTGTGCCCCATGATGGCCCAGCTGACGCACGGAAAGACGCACCTCTCAAAGCAACAATGATGTCGACGCTTGAACGAGGACGGGTGGCTCCTTGGTTTTCTGTAGCTGCTGCATCATTTGTCCAATTTTGCATGATCTTTGCCGTAAGCAACAGGGCAGAAGTAAAATTTGCCACATCACACTTGCCTAGACCACTCTACCCATTTCAGGGATTGCAAATTGGCTACACTCAGCTCCCACTTGTTGGGAAGCATGAATATGTGCTTGTTGTTGATTTCTTTTCAGGTTGGAGACCTACTCTGTTACCAAAGTAAATAAGCAGGTAACCGCACGGGAGCTCATGAACGAGGTAATCTGCAGATACGGGGTACCGGAAGTGATTGAGTCAAACAAAGGTACACACTTCACAGGTGAAATAATGCAACACATCATGTCTGTTTTGGGTATATTCCAGGCTTTTCACACACCCTACCATCCACGGAGTAGTGGGAAAGTAGATACAAAAGACAATAGAGGAAATGGTCAAATTTTGAATTGAGTGTCTTCTATTAGTTTTTCTTTTTCTTAGGAGGGTACATGCCACAGTAGCTGAGTTTGGTGAATGATTTTCTTGTTAATTTTGTCATAGGTCCCTCCAAGGAATTGTCAATAATGTATTCTGCAGTCTCTGCTTTTCTCCCAGGTCCTACAGATGAGTGTCACAATCTGAAACCAGGTGACAGGGTCTATGTGAAAAAGTTTGAGCGAGAAACCCTGTTTGAATGTCCCTACCAGATGTTGTTCACCACCCCAACTGCAGTCAAGCTCGAAGGAAAGCGCACTTGGATCCACACTTCGCGCTGAAAAAACTCATGATCCTGCATATCCTTTACATGCTATAATGTGGTACAATTCCTCTAACACACCTTTGACTACTGTACACTAGCCCCCTGTTTCAGAACAAATTAATACAATCAAATGTGCAATATGTAGACTACACTGAGGGTGAGAATCTAACACTGCATCGTGCTAAGAGAGACGTTGACACTCCAGGTGGTAACTTTGATCCACATGTATACATAGATGTAATAGGAGTGCCAAGGGGGGTGCCAGATTAATTTAATTCTAGAGATCAGGTTAAAGCAGGTTTTGAGTCCTTATTTGCTATTGTCACCGTTAATAATAATGTAGATTGGATGAATTATATCTATTACAATCAGCAGAGGTTTGTAAACTACACCAGAGATGCTTTGCAAGGGTTAGCTGACCAGTTAGGGCCCACTGCATCCATGGCCCTAGAGTGGCCCTGGATATGGTTTTAGCAGAAAGAGGTGGGGTATGTAACTTCCTGTATGTGTATTATCCCTTTGATAAAAAAAGAGTATGAATAAGGGACTGGACAATGTGACCAAAATTTCCCTTGTTTGAAAAAGATGAAGAGCCAGTTCTGATAATGCCAACCAGATACGTTACCAGAAGAATGGAGAGATAGACTAGTACTGTGTCCGCCCCGGTCTCATAAGATGGACTGTCAGTGGAATTCCCATATGCCTAGGGACAGTGCAGAAGATCTTAGGTTCCGGCGAGGGCACACCCTGTGGGGTGTTAACTCGTACAGATAGAGGGAATGGATGCCCAGAAATAAGCCCAGGGAATCCATGGCCTCCTTCTGAGGTGAGGTAGGGATCCCTCCCTTTTAGGAGTAGGGACTTACGGGCAGTGGAGAAACCCTGACGCAAGGGAGAGACGACCGAGGAAGAGTGCAAAGTCTGATGCTTGATCTCCATATTAAGTTTTTTAGGGGGGTTTGTGAGGGTATATATATATATTGCCATATGTTTTTTTATGCTTTATACCTGTATGCAAGTTTTATTCAATTCCAAATAAGAAAAAAACTTAATCTGTCGCCTTAACATCAGATATTCCAAGGCTTTGCAAGAGATGTTCTAGAAATTCAGAGAAGATACGGAACCAGACATGAAGGACGCGTGTACTTGGCCGTTTTCCCAGAAACAAGATATCAAGATGTTCCACTATGTACATAATTTTCACTGTCTTAGGGCGAGCACCCACTGGCGTTTTTTTACCTGCGTTTTGCGTTTTGCGTTTTTCCTGCACAGGCATAGAGATAACATGTGTTCCTGTCCACTGGCGTTTTTTTTGCGTTGCGTTTGCGTTTTTAACATAGGAACTGTCAGTTGCATATGTGTCCTTATTTTTCTCCTAATGCACCCATGAAAGTCAATGGAAATTAATGGAAAAGCCGCGAAAACGCCGCGAAAAACGCGCGGAAAAATCGTGGGAAATGCGGCGAAAACGCAAACGCCAGTGGGTGCTCGCCCTTAGGCCGGAAATCCGGACTGCCCATATATGGTTATAAGCCCATCACCCCTTGTTGGTGATGGGACAAAGGGTATAAGATCTCATGTAATCTGTAATAAAGCACGTCGGCAAAGCGCAGCCATGTCCCGTGTGAGGAATGATACCAGACCTCTGTGTGGTGTTTTTTTCTTTACCGCCGGCAACGGGGCAAGTGGGGTGGGCCCGATTGGTGCTGTACTTAGAAAGAATATTACCCTGACACGATCACTTGCACTGCAGAGAGTATTCTTCCTCTTAGAAGGATATGCTGCATTAATAAGGGGTCACACTCTTTAACCTCTTAAGGCTCCATGTCTAACAGTTACATCAAAAATAAAGATGGCGGCAGAAAATAATTACATTTTTTTCCAAATATATTTTATATTTTAGTAGTAGTAGAGCAAAAACAAACTATATAAATCAGGTATCAGAGTACTCTTACTGACCCATATCATGTAATTTTTGCTGCAGTATGTACATCTTAGAAATAAACCCCTCCCCACCACCCCTTCCCAAGATTGGGGGAATTGCACTTTTTTTTTCACTTCAATCCACATAGATTTTTTTAAGTCTCTCAGTACATTATATGGTACGCTACATTGAAAAATACAACTCATCCTGCAAAACACAAGCCCTCAGACGTCTAGGTTGATGGATAAATAAAAGAGTTATGATTTTTTAAATGTTTGGAGGAAAAAATGAAAATGGAAAAAAAAAGAGCCAGATCCTTAAAGGGTTAATGCTAACACATTTTGTGTTCCATCTTTGTGTTGGAGCAGATCGGTAATGATTGTGTTCTTTTAGGTATGTTTTTCCTTGTCCAGCAGTGATGTCCTGCCACCCGATAACACTGTACGTTTCTACTAATGTGGTTGTACAATGTAGCTCATGACGCGCCGCGCTGTTTTACCATTGTTCTCTGACAGGTATTCGGGTTTGACCTCGGCAGCGTTGGTTTACATTAAATAAAGAACAAATATTGATGTTGACATTTACTTTGGAAAGGTCGAGATTTTTGTATCACTTTTACAGATTGATTGTTGAGTAATCAAAGAAATGTTCTTACGTCTTGAGAGCTGGGGAGAGATGTCTCGGCGGTAATTACGCCGCGTCTTCACAATGTTTTCTGTCAATTACAAGGCGAACTGTAAACTTTTTACATGGCAACATGAGGTCATTTTATTTACATACTTCTCCCTTGTCTTTTTTTAGGCTGGGCTCACGCATTACATTTTCGTGTGTGTTTTTGATAATATGTCAATATGTCAATGAATTAGCTCCTCTTCCTCTTCAAGGAGTGATTTGCAGCAGATGAGGTGTGCAGATATGTGTCTTTCTTTACTTTTTCTCTTGGCTCAAAGTGTGTGACGCAAGATGACCAACGTCAGAAAAAAACATGATTTTGTGATACTCCCTCAGATGTCTATTCCAAATGTGGCCACCTAGTGGTTGTGATGTTCATTGCAGCCTTTCAAGGGTTTTGCTTGCAAGTCGCAATAAGATAATAGATTTGTATCGTGAGAAACTGAAACTTAAAGAAAGTGTTGGGTGGACAAATCTTATGAAAAGGTTGGAGTCTGACCTTTTTTTTTTTAAAGAACATTTTGGAGGGGATATCTTAATCAATTTAGGACTTCAGTGAAGGATAAAGGCTGGGGCGATTGCCTCCTTTAGGTCCACCTGGCCAGATGTTCTTCTTCCTCTGTGCAGTAATGCCTTTTGGAGCATATGAATCATCCTCTTCCTCACTCTATCTCCTCCCCTCTGATGTTTTGAAGCTCCGCTGTCAGCCCATCAGTGCCCGCCACAACACAATTGTTTAGTTTGGCTATTTTGTTTATGTTATGAGTTTGGTTTTGGTGCTGTTTTTATGTTATGAACTTGGTTCTGGTATTGTATTTATTTTTTGAGCTTGGTTTTAATGCTGTATATATGTACTGAGTTTGGCTCTGATGCTGTATTTATGTATTGAGCTTACTTTCTATATTGTATCTATGTACTGAGGTTCCTTTGAGATGCATTTATGTTACGAGCTTGATTCTGGTACTGTATTTATGTAATGAGGTTGCTTCTGGTATTGTATCGACATACTGAGGTTGGTTCCTGCTCTATTTGGTATAAGCTTGGTTCTGGTATCGTATTTATGTACTGATGCTCTTTCATGCTGAATTTATGTACCGTGTTTGGTTCCATTTCAGTTTTTATTCACTGACCTGCTCTGGTGTGGGCATGCTTCTCTCTCGCTGCTTTCTGCACAAACAAATACAAGCAGACTGCCTATCAAAGCTATATATTAAAAATCAACTTTTCTTATGAAGGTCGAGGAGGCGCCAAAAAAAATTCTGCACAGGGTGTCATCTAAATTAATACCGGCATTGGATGGGGAGCTAAGGAAGAGAAGGATCAGCCAGAAAGAAGGAGACAGAAGAAGAGCAGAGGATGAGAAACTAATTGAGACCTGCTTTGTTCTCAGATCATGCAGAGAGAGCAGGTACTTAGGAAATCACAGATGTCTTTTAGCAAGGCCACCTCTTGGTCTAAAGGCTTCTTCACATGGCTGTATGTGTAACTAAGCTTGCCGCTATGAAGTGTATCTCCGCATGGATGCTTTTCTTTTCTCTAACTATTCAAACTTCTGCTATAGCGCGTAAGTTTGAATGAAACAGCGGAAAGATGGGTCCTGCCCGATTTTTCTCGCATGTAGTATTAGCTACCTGTGAGAAAATAGGGCAAGTCCTATCTTTTCTCGCCCGTACTATTAACAGACAAGGAAACGAAACTAATAAAATCAATGGGTTCATTTCATCTCATTATGCGGCCGTAATTATCATAACAGGATGAAATCACGCCTATGTGGAGAAGTGCAAAGTTGGCCCTCGTGCGACAGAGAATCAATGGGCAACTCTGCAGCGTGTTATGCAGGGCAGTTTCTAAATATATATTTTTAACTACTTTTCTAGAATAATAGCACATTTCATGGAAAGAGAATAATTGTTAGGTCTCTGAATTTCACAAGCCATAACGTTTATTATTCTGTCAATATATTTGTTGGATGTCAGCTATAAATTACAGTAAAAGCAAATTGACTACATAGATACAGTACCAGAACCAAGCTTACTCCCTGGATACAATAACAGAACCGTACTTCATATATAGATACAATATAGCACCAGTTTAAAACTACTCCATAGATATAATAACAGACTGAAGCTTACTGCATAGTTACGCTAGCAGAACCAAGCTTACTGCAAATTTGTGAAAGCAGGATCCACTTTACATTATAAATACCGTAATGGAACAAATTGAATGCTTTGTAAGTCAATGACAGATATAGTAGGAGGATATGTTTTCACAATACAAATTTCGCTTTGTCAAAAGAAAATATATTTATGTATATTCTATAAAAAAAAAAAACTGTCAAACAGATGAGAATTGTATAAAATTGTATATGAATATGTGAAAGGGCAGAAAGTTATCAAAATGATTTGTTCCCTTTTTGCAGTATATAAAAAAGAAAGGTAAGAAAAAATAGGTGTGGCTTGAGCATAGTGCCATGAAGAAACTCTTCTTAGGAGCAAAGCTACCTTACAGATTACTAACTAGTCAGCTATAAAGAGAAGCCCTCTGATACACAGAAAAGATGGGAAGAAGAACAGCTCGCAGGGGAATGACAGCCAGAATGGCTGAGAGTGAAATCACCAAGTTCCTGCACTCCCCGTATATCCCCTCTCCCCAGAGCAGGGGAAAGAACATGGCACCTCGGGACCCTTCTCCACACGGGAGTGCAACACAGGACATGGAGGTACTTCAAGGAGACCTTCTGTTAGGTGCACTGTTCAGACACAATCCACTGCTTCTGTGTCTGGCAGACATGGGCATTGTCCTGCTTCCCCTGTTCACTGAGCTTAGATTTATTCTCTTCCAGCACTCCTAGGGTTAATTGCTTCTGGGTCTTCTGCTCAGCTGATGCACCTTTTCTAATCCCCACCCTATATAGCTGTCCTGGGTCTTTCAGACAGTGCTGCAGTGTTGTTGTGAGATTGTTGTTCATAACTCCATGTTATCCTTGTAAATCTGCTTCTCTGTTTATCCTTGTCAGCTTGTTCCTCCTTTTATTTCTGTGCTCCTGGTATTGTTTGGTCTTTTGTCATATAGGTGTTTTGTCAGGTCAGGGTCGGTCATTGCCTAGTGGAAGACCGTGTGGTCATCCTTATCAGTACACGAGCCCTGCTTATAGGCAGGGGTTTTCTTCTCCTTGTTATCAGCACAGGGTATGATACTTTCCCTAGTTTCCATCTGTATTTGAGGTTTGTACACCTGGTATCTTACTTCCCACTCTGGGGTCAGCTGTCAGCCGTGCTGGATTGGATCATCACATACCCAGTAGGTTGACACAGTGGTTCCACATCCAGTCATTACACCTTCTGCACCATTCTCCACTGTCCACACTTTCAAATCCAGAGGGAGGGGGAGCAGAAAATAAGACCTTGCTCAGCAATTTCACCTGCAGCAAAGCTAGCTGAGGGACATGGTCACAGGATTCCCTGGGGCTAAGATGGTGCCGCCACGCTACTCATCTGACCTTACAGCCAATGCTCAGGACCTTGGGCACTGCAGTCCCAAGAGACTGAACCCTATAAGAGTGTAAAGATAGGGATTGAGGTATGCAGCCTGTCAGCACAGCATCTGCACGAGGTGCACCCGGAAATGCACTCTGAGTTGTGAAAGTTGTCTTCACCACTGTGATCTTTAAAGGTTGGATCCTCCGAACTGGAAGACGTGGCATCGTCCCCAACACAGCCGCCACTGGAGTCTTCACATCCGCTTCGCTCATCCAAAGGATCATCGCCCGGTCATCACTGCGATCATTTGCCACCTTGATAAATCGACATGGGGAAAGCATGGAAACAGTGGTTCTAACGCAGAAACAGGGCATGACTACTCTGGGGCAGTTAAGAAGCGGATCAAGGTAGCAAATTCTATGCATCCCCAGAGACTTCAGGGGAGGAGAGTTTCCTCAAAATGCCTGTCACCTGAACAGCCATCCCACTTTGGAGCAGACAGGGTTGGTAAGGAGCATGCAGCAATACGGGTTGGGGAGAGTGGGGACTACCATACAACAGTCAGGCAGCACTCCGGGCTCACCTCAGAATACATATGTCACTAGACATGAACAGAACCTGAACCGCGATGTCGGGGTTCTCTCTCTATCTTGGCTCAAAGGTCTCAGAGTCGTATGGGACAGGGGAACTCTCCTGGACCAATCACCTTGTCCTGGCTGCCCAACACTCCAGGAAGATCTCTTCATTCTCATGGAGGGGTCTCCGGACCCGTGCCAGACATGGAAGATCTGTCCAACTTTCTGCAGGCTTGCTCACTAAAAAAGACTTGGAGTCCCTGATTCAGAGAATTGAAACAAAGCAGGATAAAGCTATTGCAACTATCAAATCCGAGCTATGCTCCATAACTCAGAGTGTCGACCACAGAACAAGATTCATCGTTAATAGAAGACCGGTTGACCAGATTCTGACCCTTACGAAGCATCTTCAATAAAACAATTATGCTCCAAGTCAATGACCAAGAGAACAAAAACATTAAACTCTGCAGTATCCCAGAATCTGTCCTCTCTACAAATCTTCACAAAGTTGTAACAATTATCTTCAACAATTTTTTGGCAAGATCAGAAACAAATGAAATCCAGATAGACAGAGTTCACAGAGTGACAGGCCCTAGTCACCCAGATCCCAACTTCCCTAGAGACGTTCTGTGCAGAATATACTTTTATAAAGAAAAAGAGGATATCATAAAACGGCTTGGAAGATGGGGCCCATAGCTTTTCTAAAAAAACAATCCAGGTTCTACCAGTTCTCTCCGACCAAACCCGATGGATGAGGTGCCTACTGAAACTCGTTTTGAATCAACTCCAAAATCAAGACTCGGGAGCATCTTATAGATGGGGACATTTGTTCCACCTGGTTATACAGAAGATGGGAACCACCTCCTTCAACTTACATTCTCCAGATCAAGCGGGAGGATTGGCCCTTTTGCTGGGAGTAGAGAACATATCAATCTCAGATAAGCTGGAACCCCCACTGCCACCTATGTAGCAATAATCTCTACCTCAAAGAAACAGACAGCCAACAGTTGCCAGACCCCAAAGAATGGCCAGAATTGACAGAAACAGTCACCTTGGGCCCTACTCCAGGTCTCATGTGGCACAAAGTGTAGCACAGAGTAAGGGAGCAGAAATGCAGTCCTAAGCTCTCACTCACGACTTGAAGGCTGCAAGTTCAATCCCCGTTTAAGTTCAATCCCCGCATGGTTCAGGTAGCCAGCTCAGCCTTCCATATTTCTGAGGTTAGTAAAATGAGTACCTAACTTGCTGGGGGGGTAAAAGATGACTGGGGAAGGCAATGGCAAACCACCTTGAAAAAACAGTTTGCCGAGAAAACGTCACCCGAGGAATCAGTCAGGAGACTTTACCGTTACCACCACCAACCTCATTGAACAAAAATTCAGTCTCCACTTCCTAGGATGGAAGGAGGACTTTTGCCATCTGCCTATTATCACATCTTTGATCTCCTCTATTCTGTTCCACTCACTAAATATCGCATTTAGTGCGCAGGCTGAGCTTTATCCATCTTTTCATTTACGCTGGGACGGTGGCGATTGATCTTGGGAAGGTCTCCAGTGTCAGCTCTTCCACTTTCTCCATTAGCTTGGTGTCCTCAAGGCATTGTGGGCCCCGGCATCTGCCGGGTATATCGGGTGTTGACGCCAGCCCTGTATTGCAGTCAGACAAGTTGCTGTGATAGACAATAAAATAGTAGTTATAAAAAATTCTGCGCTTGTATGAAAAGCCTGTTGTAAGGCTGTCCTACGAGCACAGGAATTTTTATAACTACTATTTTATTACCTATTTATGTGTTATGGGGTATCCTCATTGGAGAGGTCCCCCATAATCCATGCAGCTCTCCTCTTTCACAAGTGGATGCCATTGACCTAGGACTCAGCCCACCAAGCACACTTCCAGGATCACGGGTGAGTTACCTGGAGACATAAACTGGGTTCAGGTGTCCACACCAGGTGAGTCCCCACTTAATAATTCCCGAGGCGCTTTCCTATGGTTCTTAAGTTGCTGTGATATCGCATGAAGGTTTTAGTCAGATGAGCAGTGACATCACAACTGTTAAGTCTGATAAGCTATTGTGTCATTACAAATATGTTAAAGTAAGTTAAACCACTTTGATATCACAAGTGGGTGTCAGAAAAGTGACTCTTGTGACATCACAACATAAGGACATTTTGGATAGGTAACTGATGTGAGATGACAACTGTTTTACATAAAGATAACTACTGTGACATCACAACGCAAGCAGGTTTAAGAGAGGTAACTGTTGTGACATCTCTAGTGGTTTTCAGAGAGGTAACTGCTGTGACATCACAAGTGGGTTTCAGAGAGGCGACTGCTGTGACACCACAACTGGGTTTCAGACAGGTAACTGTTGTGGCATAACAAATGGGTTTCAGAGATGAAACGGCTATGACATCACAAGTTGTTTTCAGACAGGTAACTGCTATGACATCACAAGTTGTTTTCAGACAGGTAACTGCTGTGACACCACACCTGGGTTTCAGATAGGTTTCTGCTGTGATATCGCAAGTGGGTTTCAAAGAGTTATCTGCTGTGACATCACTGTAGTGGCCCGATACATATATATCCAGCCCCTCCATAGTTGTCATACATGTCATGTCTTCAGTGTGGATGTACTGTGCAAAATGTCTTGTCATTTGTTATGCGTATTGCACAGCTGCAGTATATAAGAGGTTAATGTCTGAAAGTAGCTGGGACATGTCTGGAAAATGTAACAAGTTTGTCTAGTCACGTGGTGTATGAATATAAATGTGAGTGCTTGAGAGCTAGGTGTGGTTCATCTTCTGTCCTACTTTAACGGTTGAGAAAGGGGTGAGAGTGCCAGCCACATGGGGATACCTTCAACCCTCAGGTGGTGAAGTGATGGGAGCGGAGGAAAGGTATCCTGAGGCCTGCCATTCCAGGAGCCATCTCTGAAGAGTAAGAGGAGAGAGGAGTACACCGTGAAGTGTTCATCCTACAGAGTACAAGTGAGTGTCAGAGGAGTGTCCCTTTCCCCGTCCTCCTCCAGAGGGTTCCCTTTCCAGGAGCAGAACCTTACAGATAACTTAGCCTGAAGGTCTGATGTCATCCTATGTTCTCCTCCCTGACCTTGCCTAACTGTAATTCCTGCATTGGTGGGCAAAGCTTATTTTAGCAAGAAGTAAAGTTCCAGTCACTGCCCATTCCCCGTGTTTGAGGTATTCAAAGTTAGCTGTGTGTAGACTCTTTTATTTACCCGCCGGAGAATGATCGGTGTGAAAGGAACGCTGGCGTCACGCATGACAACTTATCCAGTCCACTACACTTATTCAGGTAACCGCCACCCGGCATTACCTGGAAAATGCCTAGTGGTGCCTTGGCCGAGGTTCGGTGCGTCCCTCCAGGGAGGAGTCTAGTAGAGCCACCGTGACAAGTGACACATCTATCCCTGCCGGCTCCTCAGCATGGGCCTTGTGTCTCGGTAGTCATGGGGCACCACAATCACTAGTGTTTTTTAGAGGGGTAACTGCTGTGACATCACAAGTGGGTTTCAGGCAGTCAAGTGCTGTGGCATTGCTAGTGACTTTCATTAAGGTAACTGCTGTGACATCACAAGTGGTTTTCACTCAGGCAACTGTTGTGACATCACAAGTAGTTTTCAGAGAGGCAACTGCTGTGACATCACAAGTTGTTTTCAGAGAGGCAACTGCTGTGACATCACAAGTTGTTTTCAGACAGGTAACTGCTATGACATCACAAGTGGTTTTCAGACAGGTATCTGCTGTGACATCACGAGTGGTTTTCAGACAAGTAACTGCTGTGACATCACAAGTGGCTCTCAGACAGCTAACCATTGTGACATCACAAGTGGCTTTCAGAAAGGTTTCTGCTGTGATATTACAAGTGGGTTTCAGAGAGGTATCTGCTGTGATATCAGAAGTGGTTTTAAGAGGGGTAACTGCTATGACATCACAAGTGACTTTCAGATAGTTTACTGCTATGACATCACAGCTAGTTTTAGTAACAGAAGCAGCTATGATATTATGAGTGACTGGTAAGTAGCTGTGACACCACAACTCTAATCCACCAACATATGCGGATCAGGAAAACGTCTGCTTCCATGAACTGTGTCAAGACTAACCGCCAAGACCTCACAAGCTTTCTTTTATCCGCTGCAGATGGATCTCCCTTTTATCTACATTTTGGGCTGATTTATTTGTCTACAAGAAAACAGTTCTACATTTAACTAGAGCGGCACTTCTGCAAACAGACAGAAAAAAAGAATTGTCAAAAGTATATATATAAGTTTCAATAAACTATATATATCCAACATTGTGTATCTTTCTGTTTGCCGCATACAGTGCCCTCAGCGGTGCATACATAATGCATAGGGTTAAAGGGGGTTATGAGCTCCGAGGCAGGAGTCAGTAGCGGGTCACTTAATTCAGTGGTTTTCTGAGAGCCTTTTTCCAGGCTGCTGCGTCTCCTCTTTGGCTGGTCTAGGATCTGAGCACCGGCTGAATACTTGTGTATCACCGCAGAGACTCGGCTTTCTATCAGAACACTGCAGGCTGTTAAGCCTTTCTAGAATCCGACGTTTGTTTGTCTTGCGGCTAAGAACGGGCTTAGCTGACCACAAGAACAGGCAGCAGATACAAAAGACAGTGCCGAATGTTTATTTCATCAGTGCGGGAGATGTGGGGGATGATGCTAAAAAATGTATGGCGCCTGCGAAGTCCCGCTGCTATTATATTGTATGGCAATGCAGAGCCAGGCATCAAATATGTATAAAGTTGGGTTGGTACAATGCACTAAAGAATAAATGCTGTGACATAGGAGGGGTATAGCGCGGGGTTAGTGGCTGGAGAGACTGTGGTTACAGATCAGCCTCCCGTATGGGGGCTACAAGTCAGGAAAGAAACATTCGGGGTGTAAAAGTTTTGCCGCCTAAGCTGCAGATGTGACAAGATGTGTTATTGTTAAGACGTCTGCCAATAAAGAGCAATACTTTAGAGTTTGTATGGAGTTGGTCTTTATTGGCCAGTAAGTATTTTTCTTGCTCTCTGCCTTAACCCCTTAAAGGGGTTGTCCCGCGCCGAAACGGGTTTTTTTTTTTTTCAACAGCCCCCCCGTTCGGCGCGAGACAACCCCGGTGCAGGGGTTAAACAAGAACACCGGACAGCGCTTACCTGAATCCCCGCGCTCCGGTGACTTCTTACTTACCTGCTGAAGATGGCCGCCGGGATCTTCTCCCTCGGTGGACCGCAGGGCTTCTGTGCGGTCCATTGCCGATTCCAGCCTCCTGATTGGCTGGAATCGGCACGTGACGGGGCAGAGCTACAAGGAGTCGCTCTCCCGCACGAGCGGCCCCATTCCGAAAAGAAGAAGACCCGGACTGCGCAAGCGCGTCTAATCTGGCGATTAGACGCTGAAAATTAGACGGCTCCATGGAAACAAGGACGCTAGCAACGGAACAGGTAAGTGAAAAATTTCTGATAACTTCTGTATGGCTCATAATTAATGCACAATGTACATTACAAAGTGCATTAATATGGCCATACAGAAGTGTATAGACCCACTTTGTTTCGCGGGACAACCCCTTTAAGGACACGGCCTGTTTTGGCCGTAAGGATGCAACAATTTTGGGGGGATTTTCATGTCCACTTTTCAAAAGCCATAACTTTTTATTTTTTTTGTCGACATGGCCGTATGTTTTTTGTGTGTCGAACTGTAGTTTCTAATGGTCTATTTTTGGGTGCAGGGAGAGAAAACACAAATTCGGAAACATTTTTTTACAGCTTTAGGGTGCGTTCACACGAGTGTGTTTTTCTGCGTACTTAGGTGCGTACATATGTCCTAGGTACGAGCAAAAACGCGCATGAACACAGCTGCGTGCTTGTTGTCAATGGAGCCGCCGACAGCAGCCGAAAGCAATGCTCTGCTTTACATATAAGCCCTTCCCTGAAAAAGAAACATTTTAGTGCAAAAAAAAACAAACTTACCTCTCCGCCGCTGCCGTGACCCCCGCGGGCATGAAGAATACATCTGCTGCCTGTGGCAAATGCTTCTTTCACCCCCGCTAGGTAAAGAAATTATCTGCTGCTACATCTACCACATCTGTTGCAGATGCAGCAGAGGAATTATTTAATTCTCAACCGCAGCTGTGTCACATGACAGCTGCGGTAGAGAATCCTGCTGCTGGCATCCCCATCAATGGGTTTTCAGGGAAGGGCTTCATATGCCCTTCCCTGAAAAGCCATTTAAAAAAGTGAAAAAATACTCACCTCCCTTCAGCTGCCGGGCCTCCGCCACGACTTCTGCCGCGGTCCCCGGCTTCGTAGTTCTGAGCTATCAACAGCCGGGGATTTAAATCCACGCCTGCTGGTAGTTCTAATTGTGATTGGCTGAACTGCTTTAGCCAATGACAATCAGAGCTACCAGCAGCGGGGATTTTAAATCCCTGCATGCTGCTAGCTAAGAACTATAGAGCCTTTTAAAATAGTGTGAAAAACAAACAAAAAAATACTCACCTGCCGGGGCTCAGCCGAGGCTTCTGCAGCTGACCCTGGCTCTGTAGTACTGAGCTATCAGCAGCCGGGGATTTAAAATCCCCGCCTGCTGGTAGTTCTAATTGTGATTGGCTGAACTGCTGCAGCCAATCACAATCAGAGCTACCAGCAGGCGGGGATTTTAAATCCCTGCATGCTGCTAGCTAAGAACTATAGAGTCGGGGGCAGCGGCAGAAGTCGCCCCTGAGCCCCGGCAGCCATCAATGGCTTTTCAGGGAAGGGCTGAACAGTTCAGCCAATCACAATTAGAGCTACCAGCAGGCGGGGATTTTAAATCCCCGGCTGCTGATCGTTCAGAACTACAGAGCCGGGGACAACTGCAGAAGCCAAGACTGAGCCCTGGCAGGTGAGTATTATTTTATTTTTTTTGTACACTAATTTAAAAGGCTTTTCAGGGAAGGGCTTATGAAGCCCTTCCCTGAAAAGCCATTGATGGCTGACGGGGCTCAAGGGCGACTTCTGCCGCTGTCCCCGACTCTGTAGCGCTGCTGAGCTATCAGCAGCCGGGGATTTAAAATCCCTGCTGGCTGGTAGCTCTGATTGTGATTGGCTGAATCGCTCAGCCGATCACAATTAGAGCTACCAGCAGGTGGGAATTTTAAATCCCCGGCTGCTGATAGCTGAGAGCTACAGAGCCGGGGACAGCAGCAGAAGTCGCGGCTGAGCCCCAGCAGGTGAGTATTATCTTTTTTCTTTTGTGCACTATTATAAAAGGCTTTTCAGGGAAAGGCTTATGAAGCCCTTCCCTGAAAAGCCATTGACAGCTGCCAGGGCTCAGCGGCAACTTCTGGTGCTGTCCCCGGCTCCATAGTTCTCAGCTAGCAGCATGCAGGGATTTAAAATCCCCGCCTGCTGGTAGCTCTGATTGTGATTGGCTGAAGCACTTCAACCAATCACAATCAGAGCTACCAGCAGGCGGGGATTTAAAATCCCCGACTGCTGATAGCTCAGAACTACAGAGTCGGGGACAGTGGCAGAAGTCGCCGCTGAGCCTGGCAGCTGAAGGGAGGTGAGTATTTTTTTGTATATATACACTATTTTAAATGGCTTTTCAGGGAAGGGCTTATGAAACCCTTCCCTGAAAAGCCATAGACGGGATGCCGGCAGCAGGATTCTCTACCGCAGCTGTCATGAGTGACAGTTGACCTTGAGAGTGGAAAAATTCCTCTGCTGCATCTGCCACAGATATGGCAGATGTAGCAGCAGGGAATTCTTTTAACTAGCGGGGGTGAAGGAAACATCTGCCGCATGCAGCAGATGTGTTCTTCATGCCCGCGGGGGTCACGGCAGTGGCGGAGAGGTAAGTTTTTGGGGGTTTTTTTGCACTAAAATGTTTCGTTTTCAGGGAAGGGCTTATATGTAAAACCTTTCCCTGAAAAAGAATGCAGGGAGCCGGCAGAGCGTTGTTTTCAATGGAGTAGCCGGCTGCAGCCGCGGCTCCATTGAAAACAATGCGCGCATTCCCTGTGGTGCACGCATGTCCTATCTTTGCAGGCACACACCTGCAAAGTACGGACATGTGCACACACCTTAGGTAATGCATTGTTGTATAGATAGTACCAAAATTAGTATTATGTATTGTTGCATTCAAAGTCCCATAACTTTTTATTTTTCCATGGATGGAGCTCTGTGAGGGCTTGTTTTTTGTGTGATGAGCTGTAGTTTTTTTGGTATCATTTTGGGAAGCACGATACGCATTTTGCCTGTGTTTTAGGAGTTTTTTAATTTTTTTTATACAAACGGGAAAGTGTGCAAATGTTTTTTTTACACAATTTTTGTTTTTTACACAGTTTAGGTTCCTGTAGGAGACTGGAACTATAAAAGCTGTGATTGCCATGATAATGTACCTCTGTACTGCAATGCCTTCTCACTTACGATATCGATCACAGGCTATGGCAAGCCCAGACACAAGTGTTCAATATCCAGTTGCCAAGGCTTGTGCTGTTGCACTCTCTCTGTGAACCCATTGCATGCCACAATGTACATTGATCGTGGCATGCATGGGGGGGGGGGGGGGGTAGGGGGTTAACAGAGGAGATCGCTATCAGTCTTAGCCGTCTCCCGCTGTGAGATGGCGCTGGCTCAGTTGATATCCTGCTACACTAAGTACCACTCTGTCAAGACATAGCCATACATACTATGGCATTAAGAGGCTAAAGGGTTTTTCCAGTGATGGGACATTTTTCTCACTTTTCACCCATCCAGTGGATGGGTGAAAACTGATAGATCTGTGAGCGTACTACTGCTGGGACCACATTTACAGTATCCCGAGAATGGGGTACTTGTGTTCTCCTATTTCACAGTTCAAGGTCCATTCTCCCATTTCTGTAGTGTAGTGGGGAATGGAGCCACTGGTCGCACATTCACAACATTGGTTACATTCCTCTTAATAGAACAGACATATCGCCATGCTGTGCTCGGCTATCTCTGTCTACCCCATTGAAATGAATGGAGCCACAGCCGTGCATGCGCTCAGACTCTCCATTCATGGGGCAGACAGAGATAGCCGAGCACAGTGCATAGCTGTTTTCATCAGCCCATTAAAACTAAGGGAGCGCTACCGCTGGTGCAAAAAGTTTAAAAAGAACTCTATTGCAAAATGTATTGTCAGTCCAAAATACAGGATCAAAATCAGAATGATTCCCCCCATCTCCCTCTGATCACTTTGATGGGGAGTCATTTCCATCCACAGGGTCCCTTTTCACTGTATGCTTCTTGATCACACCATTTTCGGTAAAATGCCCTATTTCATTAGAAAACCCCACGAGTTGGGCAGTGAAATCCCAGCCCCGACTGGTCTATCCCCGATGACCCGGCCTTGTTGGAATCACTCAGATCGCTCGATATTCCCATCTAATATGCATTCACACTGAAACTGATCCACAAAAAACTTGTCACGTGATTCCAGGGTCACGGCGAGAATTTCCATACAAGGAAGCTCCAATCATGATAGGACTGGGGTTCCAATAAAGTGGCCATTCAGTGTATACAGTATGTATAAATCCCTCTACACTGCATTATTGCACGGAATCGATTAACCATCTGATGCCCGCAGCTCACAAATCTCAGCGTAAGACATGTCAGAGCTTAAGGCCTCCTGTCCACGGGTGAACGCTTCCCATAGACTTAACTATGGAAAGCGCAGCCCAATGTCCACGAGCGGAGAATCATAGCGATCCTTCACTCGTGGGATTCAAATCGCGGTATGCTGCAGTTTGCCGCGATTCTTTGCAATGAGCCTATCTATCAAGTACACTCATCGCGGAGACCTGTCAGTTCTCCCCCGCTGCTCCCGGACAGGAGCGATATTCCATCACGGCCATGGACAGGCAGCCTAAGTGCAGATTAGACGCAGTCCTTAGAGTCGCTAGAGCCGGTGTATAGCGCTGACTCCCAATAACCTGTTGGGTGATATCATGACATTCTGATTATCCCCATGACTATCATTTCTTCTGTGGCCATCTAATACATATTTAACATGGTTTAAGGGATTTTGTACATTTTTGACTAAATTCCACGTAATGCAAAGAAAGAGCAAATTTGAGATTAAAGTCGAGAAACACTTTATTAACATCTCTTAATATACTAAGGTAGACGCTCCGTACGCGCCCTTTCTTCTTTCTTGTTACAGGATCAAACGAGAGAAAAAAAGTAAATGGCATTTCCCCTTTATACAGTGACTTTGACTGGTAAAGGGCAGGTCTATCTTCCCAACGCTCGGTGACATTAGATAAAAGCCTCTTAAAGGCAGGCAAATTTCTCCCATGGGTTCTAATTATCATACCAATTACTATAACAAATAGTGAACAATACCGAATATCTGACCACGGGTTTAACCACTTATTAACTTTAGGATGATAAATTATACTTATTGACCCTAGTGAAGAAATGTATTACTCTACAGAGGAACATGAAAGAGTTTTTTCAGGATACTCTATGCCAGTACTTACTCATCGGTGGGGGTCCAATGGCTGGAAGGCTTATAATGTACAGGTAACGGTAATGGAGTGGAAATATGGCAGCATAGCTACTGTAATTGTAATGGGCTGTACCAGGGGCGTACCTAAGGGTTCAGGGGCCTGGGTGCAAAAGTTCAGCTCGGGGGCCCCCCCCCTTGGGCCTCCACCCCACACTCCCCCGTACACATACCTAGATCGTGCTGCATATCTAGGTATGATCTGCCCCTTGGCGTAATCTTTCCAAACATGATGCATTTCTGGCACATGAAAATTTGTTTGTAGCCCCGCAGGCCACTCTCACACACACCGCTTTTTACCGCTATTAGTGCGGTGTCCCGAGCGCCGTACTAACCGCGGTACAACACTCCCATAGATTTTAATGAGCTTACTCACATCTGCGCTCGAACATGGTGTTTATAACGCTGTTATTTTCGAGAGCAGTCTGTTCTATTTTTGCATTTTCGTGGTTTTTAACACACAACGATGGGGTGCATTAAAAAGCGCTGTCACATGCTGAACCCTGTGTTCGAAAACGCTGCTCGAAATTCCAGTAAAAATGCCACGATTTCAAGCTGCGTTTTCTGAACATGTGTGTGAGAGCGGCCTTAGGGGGGTCATGTTTGTGTTTGCACTTTGGAACGACAATAAAGAAAAAGACATAAAAAAACAGCTTGCAGTATTTAAAGACCGCGTACGTTATTAATGAGCTGCAGACACGATTAATAACCGCATGCGGTTTAGATGCGTTTTTTAATTGTGTGTAAAGTGTGCAAATAAATACAGTAAATCCACGGAGATGTGTAACTTATACCAGAGATAGATAGATAGATAGATAGATAGATAGATAGATAGATAGATAGATAGATATGAGATAGATAGATAGATAGATAGATAGATATGAGATAGATAGATAGATAGATATGAGATAGATAGATAGATAGATAGATAGATAGATAGATAGTATATAGATAGATATCTATCTATATACTATCTATCTATCTCATAGCTATCTATATACTATCTATCTATCCCATATGTATCTATATACTATCTATCTATCTATCCCATATCTGTCTATATACTATCTATCTGCTATCTATATACTATCTATTTATTCATCCATCTATCTATATACTATCTATCTATCTATCTATATACTATCTAACTCATATCTATCTATACACTATCTATCTATCTCATATCTATCTATATACTATCTATCTATCTCATATGAGATAGATGGATAGACAGATAGATAGTATATAGATAGCAGATAGATAATATATAGATAGATGAATAGATAGATAGTATATAGATAGATGAATAAATAGATAGATATGAGATAGATATCTATCTATATATTATCTATCTATCTATATACTATCTATCTCATTCCTATCTATATACTATCTATCCCATATCTATCTATATACTATCTATCTATCTATCTGCTATCTATCTATTTATCCATCTATATATATATATATATATATATATATATATATATATATATATATATATATATCTATCTATGTACTATCTATCTCATATCTATCTATATACTATCTATCTATCTCATATCTATCTATATACTATATATCTATATATTCATCTATCTATTTCATATCTATCTATATACTTTCTATCTATCTCATATGAGATAGATAGATAGTATATAGATAGCAGATAGATAGATAGTATATGGATAGATAAATAGATAGATAGTATGTAGATAGATGAATAGATAGATAGTATATAGATAGATGGATGAATAGATAGATAGTATATAGATAGCAGATAGATAGATAGTAAATAGATAAATATGGGATAGATAGTATATAGATAGATGGTATATAGATAGATATGAGATAGATAGTATATAGATTGATAGATAGCATATAGATAGCAGGTAGATAGATAGTATATAGATAGCAGATAGATAGATAGATAGATAGTATATAGACAGATAGAATATAGATAGATAGTATATAGATAGCAGATAGATAGATAGTATATAGATAGATAGAATATAGATAGATAGTATATAGATAGCAGATAGATAGATAGTATATAGATAGCAAATAGATAGATATTAGATAGACAGATATAAGATAGATAGATAGTATATAGATAGATAGATAGTATATAGATAGCAGATAGATAGTATATAGATAGCAGATAGATAGTATATAGATAGATATCGGATAGATAGATAGTATATAGATAGATATGGGATAGATAGATAGATAGATAGATAGATAGATAGATAGATAGATAGATAGATAGATAGATAGATAGATAGATGAAGGAGGGAGACAGACAGACAGATACACTTACCCCAGGGCCCAGTCCACTTCTCCTCCATGTGACAGCAGCAGGAGAGGCAAACTCAGGAGCTTCCCGTTCAGCAGGAAGCAGGGGGCAGCACATGATCACTGTGCTCTGACGTGCCATGTGACTTCCTCCTTCCTCCCCTGCCAGCCCATGGGAGTTCCTCCCTCCTCCTCCCTGCTCTGCCTTGCCTTCCTCTCAGGCTGGTCATTCTGGCTGCCGCATAATGGGAATCTTGCTGCAGACAGAATGGCCAGCCATTAATGCACTGAATGTGCAGGTGGGTATAGCGGAGGGTGGCCTCGGGGCCCCCTGAGCGCAGGAGCCAGGTCGCCATGGCGACCCCAGCAACCCCTGATGCTATGCCTATGGGCTGTACTCCATGTTTTATTTTCTGGTAGTAATAGCAATTTGAATATTGTGTTCTGTTTCTGGTACATTGGGAGGCTCAAGAACCAGACACAGAAGTTCGGCAGGTTCCATCATTATGGCGCAGTTTAGTGTTATGTCTTAGAACATTTAGGCACAAAGATTGGACTCCAACTTCAGGTGTAAAAGGGATGGTAAAAGAGCACTGTCCCATGGGCTATGGCAAGAACAGACTGAAGTAAGAAGTCCGGAATTTAAATGAGTATGGAAATTGAATGTCTGTTACTTACATTGCTTCCCGAGACCAGGTCTGATAAAACTGTTCCAAACTTGTGAATGAACTGTTACAAAAGTGTCTACTTTAGTTGGAATTAAAGGGGTTGTCTAGTTGTAAACTATTGATGGCCTATGTGCAGGGTAGATCGGCAGCGGTTCACCGCCAGGGATCCTTGGTGATCAGCTGTTTGCGGGGCTGGTGTGCTCATGCATTACGTGAATTTTGTAGTAAGTAGACAGCCCAGTTCCCCTGCAGTGGCCAGGCTTGGTACTGCAGACACCAAGTTACCACTGAAGTGAATGGGAACTTTGCATGTAATGCCAAGTTTGGCCATTGCAGTGGGTACGAAGCTGTCTGCTTCCTGCAGAAGTCATCTCATCATCTCAGTGCATGAACACGCTGGCCTGGCAAACAGTTGATTGACAGGGCCAGACCCCCTCCAATCTACTATTAATGGCCTTTCCTAGGGATAGGCCTTAGGTAGTTTACGATTGGACAACCCCTTTAAAATTAAGAAGTTTCAAGCACAATGTGAAACCAGCTTGAATGTCTTTCCCCTTCAATGAGAGCAAAGTGGCAAGAATATGGTTGTTTTTTTTTTCCCCAGAAACTTTCACCCTCACAGCAGCCATAGGTCAGTCAACTTGTGACAAGAGATCTAAGAAACCTGATAGTCAGGTAAGCCCTGCTGGTCAAAAACCCCTATAGCTTATTCTCGAGGTCAGAAGGGCTGAAGGTGGTGCCAAACCTGCTTCACAATGACAATTTGCAGTACTCAAAACCTAATTGTACATTATTTTGCATATTAACACTCCACAAGAGGGCGCATGTCTTAAAATGATACACACAGACAAAGTCTACTTTTCACAGACCTTTTGACCTCACGAATTAGCTATATGCAAAGTTTCTCTTACTGCTAGCTACAAGGGGAATCACATTACCCCATGTATCAGGGCAATAATCAGCATTATTGCTGACAGGTCACTTGAGCTTTGGACTGTGCATTAGCCCCAATGACTAAAGAACTTTGGGAAAGTGAGTGTATGGCACTGTAACAGAGGAGACCCTGAGCCAGGATATCTCAAATTCACTCACATGTACAAGCAATTATTTCACTAGGGTTAATCCTTTACAAATGCATGGGCCAAAGCATGAAATCCAGTGATCTGGCAGCACTAACCCTGATATTATATCTTTCTGTCATGTTCATGCTGAGCGTACGACACATCCCCCTGGACTAACATAAGGTTGTGTTCACACAGGGAGCAGACTTCAGAACGGAGTAAAATACCATATAAATCTAAACAAAAATAGGAAGCGGCCACCACACTCTGACTACTAGGACAAGAACCACCATGCCTAAAAAGGTTATCGCCTCGATAATAGCGACCCCACATCTCATGCCTCAGCCACTAACTCTAACAACTAAAAGAAGAAAAAACGCTAATTAACAAACAAAAACACCAATTAGCTTTACTACAGAACTCTTACTATCAGGAATACATCCTCTCTCCACAAAGACTGAAAAAAATAGTCAGCAACAACCAGACCAAGAAGCAGACTTAAATACTGACCAAGGCAATGCAATTGGACAGACAGAGTTTCACAAACAGGGTAAAATCCACATATGAAACAAAATAACAAAATCAGTGACAAGGAAAACACTGAGGGAATACAAACAACTGACAAAAGTTTCACCCACCTGTTGCAGCCGTTCTGAGGCCTGCACCTTGCTTGCAGGCCGGACCAGGTTTTGGGTGTGCCCTTGCTTCTCCGGGAGCTGAGGGGTGTGGTAGCTGCAGGAGTAATGTCAGTCAGCACCTGGTGCTGAGTAGCCTAGCTCCTACTTAAACAGTGCCAGCATTATCTCCTGTGCTGGTCAATTTCTTCAGTTGCCTTTGGACAGCGACGGAGGAACACATCTTAAGTGCTTTTCTGTTTTGGGTTTTCTGTTTCGCCTTTCTTTTGTGCTAGGGCTCCCTGACAGGGACTAGTCAGTGGCCTAGGCACGCGTGCAGGCTCGCACTTGTCAGAGCGATCGGTCCGCTGAGTAGGCAGGGCCCCCTCCCGGGTTAGGGGACTACAGGAAGAGAAATCCCCCTAGTTTTATGTTTCCTTTGCACAGTTGTGCCTTTTGTTTATGTTATTGAGGTTGCACGTCCTGAGGACGCAACACCACCCAAACAAATAACAAACCACAGAAACATTAACCTATTGGACAGACTGGAGCAGTGCAGCCAGTCCATCTATGTGTTGAGACCACCATGCCACGACCCGGTCATGGCCAGCAGACCATGACACTCTCCTCCTGGACCCTGGCACTCTCTCAATTAGCAGTAGAGTGATTAGTGGGAGACTCGAGAATCAGAGACTGTTTAGGGCTTCAACAAGTTGCCCTGTTTAAGTTCTGCCTAAATAAACTACCTTTTGAAAGTTACAGAGACTATAATCACAAAGTTGTGTGCTCTTATAAGGTGAGACTGTAACCCCCAAATTGTGAGCCCTGCTATAAGATTGTTGCTAGTCTTAATGGTCAAACCAAATTTGCCTACTGGAGACTGTAATCTCCAAGCTATGCACCATGATGTAACCTCCAAGCTCTGTAACTTGAAAAGACTTTGTAACAGCCAGGCCTGTACCTGTTGTAAACATAATCCTGTGGCGTAGAGTTATCCCAGATTATTGATGCATGCTTCAACCGTGTCTTGGCTGCTGCTCACACAGCATTTATTTGTGGCATAGTAAGGATTAAATAAGATGTAGAGCAAAAATAATGTATTAGCCTGAAAGTTCCAATATGTTAAATATTCTTGTACAAAAAAGACAAACGTATTATAGAGGTGATACCTTTATTGTCTAACCAGAAAAAAAATATATGCAAGCTTTCAAGGCCGCTAGGCCTCTACAACAGGCCACCTTCGTCCTGTACTTCAATAAAAATAAACCTTTACCCAGTGCTGCTGGACTTCCTCTTTTCTTCACACTCAACTCTGCGGGACTTCATATTCTTCCCATACCCAGCACTGCCGGACTTATTCTTCTCATATCCAGCACTACCAGACTTCCTCTACCTCTCCCCAGTTCTGCTGGACTTCCTCTTCCAGTCATACCCAGCGCTGCCAGGTTTCTTCCTATTATACCTAGCTCTGCGGGATTTCCTCTTCCACTCATGCCCAGCGCTGCTGGATTTCCTCTTCATCTCATACCCATTGCTGCTGTTCTTCTCCTTCTCCACATACCCAGTGCTATCATAGTATATTAGGCTGAATGGAGACAATGTTGATCTAGTTCAGCCTGTTTCCAATCCCCCCCCCCCCCCCCATTGTTGATCCAGAGGAAGGCAAAAAGCCCCAATGAGGCAGAAGCCAATTAGCTCATTTGGGGGGAAAAAAATTCTTCTCACCTCCATAATGACAGTCAGAATAATCCCTGGTTCAATGTTTTGAAAGTTCCTACCTGACTCCAAGACCTGGATCCACAACCTCGCCGGTTATTTAATGTCTATACACTGTAATATTATAGCTCTCTAGAAAGGCATCTAGTTCCCTCTTAAACTCCTCTATCGCTTTTGCCATCACCACATCCTTAGGCAGAGAGTTCCACAGTCTCACTGCTCTTACAGTAAAGAACCCCTTCTTTGTTGGTGATGAAACCTCCATTCCTCTAAATGTAGAGGATGCCCTCTTGTTACCGTCACAGTCCTGGGAAACAGACTTCCTGTTCTCCTGATATCCAGTATTATCTGATTTCCTCCTTTACTCATACTCAGTACTGCTGGAATTCCTCTTCTCTAATGCTTCCGGGCTATGGCAAAATCCATAGAGGAGTTTAAAAGGGGACTTGATGTCTTTCTGGAGAGGAAGGATATTACAGGTTATAAATCTTGGGTTAATTGTTAATCCGGGTTTACAGGCAGGTAGGAACCATTAGGGGTTGATCCAGGGAACAGTCTGATTGCCATTAGGGAGTCGGGAAGGAATTTTTTACCCAAAAGGGCTAATTGGCTTCTGCTCTTGGGGTTTTTTGCCTTCCTCTGGATCAACACAGGAGGATAGACAGGCTGGACTAGATGGACATTGTCTTCATTCGGCCTAATGAACTATGTTACTATGTTCCACTTCTCTTTATGTTGTGACTCTGACAGATGACCAGCAGCCTCCCTTCGCACCTGGAAGAACTAAGAAGGCATATGAACACGATACTGCGGTAAACGCACTCAATAACTTTTTTTGCTAGAAGGAAACAATATTTTGCTTGTTGTTACAGCTCAATCACATTCATCCCCATCTACGCAGGTGACAAAATGACAAGATCTAAGAATAGAGCTTTGTTCTTATCTCTTTTGTCAGTAATTAATTTAAATGACTGGATGTTTAGCGGTAAGAGACAAGTGTCAGTCATCCTTCTTCTCATCCGCACAATCAGCTCCGGAAATAATTAGAGATTTTGTAGAATGGGAAAAAAATGTTCATCAAAATAATTGCACATCAGAGATATCACCTGCTGTTAATACATATCTCCGGCAACAAGAATAAACATTGTTATTAGCGTGAAGGAAGACGCTATGGATGATGTACAGTGAATCCTCTGCCAGGACCTCTGGATGTCACCATGATTCACGTATGATGTATTACCTTACCACCCGCTTCAGTCCCTTGAACATATCATTAAGACCTGACATCTGTTTCTTGGCATAAACTTATTTAATCTTCATTAAACTGTTCTCCCAAATGAAGATGAAGGAATCTTTGCTTACAAGTCTTTAAAGACAAGGGTAACTGTAGTCGTTATTCCACATAGATCCATATACCTGATCATAGGGGGCAATGTGATAGATAGATATACTGTAAATGCTTATGAAGTAAAGATATTCAACTTAAGTTGTCTGGAAAGAAATGTGCTTAGAGCAGTTGTCACTCACATTCAGCATTGGATTAGGCACACTTGAGGATTCTAGGAAGGGCCCTTGGTACCTGCTATGGAGCCCATGAGGTAGAGCCCAGGGCCATATCACTGCACCCCACTCCCTCTCATCTCCAGAAACTCTGGCTGATGGTACAACTATCTACTCACTTAAGACTGCCTGCCCAGCATACTCTGTACTACCCAATATCCCTGGCCCTTCCTATACTGTTATAGCAGGAGAAGGGAGAGTAGTCAGGTAGCACAGAGCATGCAGGTCATGCAGTCCTCAGTGAGTTGATAGTTGTACCACTGTCCAGAGCTTCAATGATACAAGAAGGGGCACTATTGCTAATTGGGTTAAAGTAAGAGCACTAGTTGCAACTGGAAATAAAAAAAGAGGTACTGTTACTAAATGGGGCAGCAGAGGGGGCACTTACACTAAGTGGGGCCTAAGAGGTGGTACTATTACGTAGTTGGGACCACAGAGGGGACATTGCTACTAAGTGGGACCACTATTACTAAGTGAATCCGCAAAGAGGACACTGTTTCTTATTGCGGATGCAAAGGAGGGCACTATTAGTATGGAGAGGCGCTGGGAAGAGGGAGTAGTAGTGATGAGAGTATGCAGTGATGAATTGAGGCTGGGAGAAGTCTTCATGGTGGTCTGGACCCGGACAGAGCAGAAAAAGAAAAGTAAATGTTACCAATAAGAGGAGATATCACCTGTTATCACTGGAGGTAACTGTGCTGTAATCACTACCACTGTGTAGAATTGGTATATCTAACTATTATTTAATATCTAACTTTTATCTAATTATTATTTAGTGACTGGTTATCTAGAAGTACCATACCACCTGTCTCAGACTGCTCACATTCTTCTTGGCATCAATCAACTTGACTAGTGACAATAGGCAAAGAAGAAAGCTTACACAGCATTAGTGAATTTGAGAACAGAAAAGTGAGTGCTGTTGCACTGCGAAGCTCAGGATCAGCACACGCAGGTTCATTATCTGGCTTTTTTACAATTTACTGAGCTAAATACGGAATATACAGCTGCACGAAACTCTCTGAGATTTTGCTGCAATGTTTCATTCTGAGGTACAGATTGTTTAGCTCAGAAAGCATTGTCTAGACTTGATACAATTCTCTTCTCTCCTCACCTCAGAGCAGAACTCACTATGACCCTCTAAAAATTGACACCTTCCAATATGGAAAGTAGACCCATGCCTCCGGAATGCAGCATACAATTGTGATAACTTTTCCATGAATTAATTTCAGTGTGAATCCACATTAGATTGGAAAATCCTATCTTCTGAGCAACTTCCAATGAGGCCTGGTCATCAGTGCTAGACTAGCCGTTGTCAGGATCTCACCAGCTGCATTGGCTTTTCTTACGTAATAGTGGAGAGAGTATATCAAGAATGGTGTGCTTGAGGAAAAGCATCCAGCAAAATGGGATCCTTTGGACAGAAATAACTTGTCACTAAAAGGGGTCAGAGGAGGATATCAAGAATCATTTTAACCAGTTGCACATTTTATTACCAAATACAATATTGGTGCTCCAATAACATATCTGAAAACACAATTTGTCTTTCCTGGCTACTAGATGGGGGTCTCTATGAAAAAAGTTCCATTCAGTGTATATGAGAAAGTTATAGAATTTTTCAAAATACACAGATCAAACATTATTTACATAAAATCAGAAAATCCATTTATTTATGTTTGATTCTGGCAAAGCTGAGTGACAACCAACATGAGCACATTGGTCGTTATCCATCTTTCCTAAAATCCTGAAATTAAGCATGTATTGTTATTATTAGCTAGTTGATAATATCATTAGATGTTCTGTAGATGGTGGCTCAGTACAAGCTCTGAATTCTACATAGCCGTAGCATGTTACCCATTGATGCCTATTAGATCATGCCGCGTGTAATCTGTATGGAAACGGATTGTAGGGAAAAACACCTTACATTATGCTGTTCCATGAAGAGACATAGAATAATCACAGTGCACTAGTCTACCAGAAGTTAGTAATTCCTCAACTGTCCAATGACAATGCTCTTTGCATCATTGCACATTTTCTTTCAGAGAATTTGCCAGACGTTTGCCGAAAAAATGGAGGGAAATAACAGCGAAAGTGTACCAGACATTAGGAGAAATGATGCCACGAAGAATAGCCAATGTGAGTAGTGCCATGGTAGCCCCAACTAAGTATTAACATATGGAAATAAATATTTTCATTCCTGTTAAGGCGTTTAATTACTTTTGATAGGATAGTGTATGTAAGGTTGAAAAGACCCATGTTGATCCAGTTCAGCCTATTAAAAGTAAAACCTCAAGATTAGGAGGATGAGGAACAATGTGCGATTCCAGGAACTTTCGGAAAACATAACTGATAGATTACTTGCTTTAATTTATGAAAACACTGACACCTTCTAATCCTCCTCATGAGCTTATTATTCACAGAGTCCACAGATTCCCAGGTCCAAAGTTCCTCTGAGAATATCCTCCATGATGTTATAGCTAGAATACATTTTTTTCATGTCAAAGACGCCTTAATGCTCGCAAAGCTAACTTCCACTTGATGTTTCACCAGCAACGATTCAAGCAAGAAGGGCCTTTATCAACATCACCTCCATCTTATGGCAAGTTAAATCACATATAAATGGGGTTTTCCCATCAAGTTCCTAATCCAAAAGGAAGGACTCTCTCACGTCTTATCCAAGTCCGAAGACGGTTGCTAGAGTCCTGGGACATCCATGTGCCTGAACATCAACAAAGCTTCTCCACGAAAAGATCCACCAAAGTAACCCAAGAGTGGTCCTATAAAACTTCATCCCACTCAGGTATTATGCAACATTTGTGCATCTTATGGAGGAACCCTTTCCGTCAGGCGAACATTTTTTCTCCCACACTATGCAGGCGTTGTGTCTCGCCAGGACTTATGTCTTTTTTGTTGATTATCCCTCTTCTTACCCCTGGGAACTAGGCCTGGCTTGCCTCCCACCAAGACAAGGAGACCTACATTGCTTTCTATTGTTCATATATTTTCATGCTACCTTTCTGTTGTAAAAGGCCGACCTCCAAGGTTCTATCACGCTTGTAACTTTTCACATAAATCTTATGTCACGAAAGGGGTAAATTCTCTGTTTAAGAGGTCCTTGGCCTGGAAACATGTTTTAAATAACAAGGTTGCTATCTTGTGCTTAAAAGAAACCCACTTGGCATCATCTTCATATCCCAAATTCTCTAAAAATAATTCCCAAGTCTTCATGGCATTCTCAGATAAGAAAATCAAGAGTCCTGATAGCATTTAGTGGAAATATTAAGTTTGACCTTTCTGAGAAGTTAGTGGATCCTGAAAGTAGATTCATTATTTTGACGGGTTCTATAAACAACATACCAGTTACTTTAGTGAATGTATATTTTCCAAATTCCTATCAAAACAGATTCTTATATAAAATTATTAAGACAACTCGAAAGTTTCAAAGGGCAAGTTTATTATATGCGGTGATTTTAATGTCATCCCAGGTAAAAAATTACACTTGTGCCTTGGCTTCATAAAGAGGCGTTATATCATATATTCCGATGCTTACATCCTTCTTCTAGAGAATATACTTATTACTATCCACAACACTGATTCTCTTCTCATATTGACCTATTTTTAGTTGATACATGGATGCCTCCCTATATCAGGTCTTCACAAATAGTCACCACCACGTGGTCTGACCACTCTCACATTGCATCAACCCTTTCTATAGATTCTCCTGCATGTTATGCTAGATCCAGAGAAACAACATATTTCTCATGAAAATTCCCCTCTACAAAAATCTCACCACAAATTCATTGAAGGAGTATTTCTTAGTCATTGTGATCCCTGATTTTATTACTTTTTCTATATGGAACGTACATAGGGCATTTGTTCAGGAGGTCCTTAAGAAATTAAGTTCACAACACAAAAAAGAAAAACAAAAACGCAGTAACGACCTCCTCATACAAATCATTAATATGGAGCGATTATCTAAAATTCTCTTGTATGTTGTTTTATTCTTCCTCAAACCAACCTTCAAGAATAATGGCTAATCTAGTCAAGAAGTGATGGACTAAAGGACTAAAGGAATTCTGATGGCTCAGGTGTCAAAAATTCCCTAAAAATATAGCTAACAAATTGAGATCCTTCTATCCTAACCTTTATAGCCTAAAGGATGATTTGTCTACTCCTCAGTCCACTCTCCCAATTTTCTTTGGGGAATTAATCTTCCTTCTTTCAACTCAACTTTCTTAATACCCCTGTACTTACTTCCAAATTTATTTGGTTTCTTAATTCTCTCAAGCCTCATGAATCTCCAGGCCCAGACTGTTCCACCAACAAATATTACAACCTTTTTGTACATATTTTATCCCCTCATTTACCTATGGCCATTAACAAAGCAATCTCATGTGGTCGTCTCCCAGAGGAGATGCTCCAGTCTACTTTTATTACGATACCCAAACCAGGGAAAGCTCCAAATACACCAACTGGCTTCAGGCCAATCTCCTTACTTAATTGCAATACCGAAATTTATCCTAAACTTTTTGGCCAGAGACCCCTTACAGTTCTTCTTAATATTATTCCCAATGATCAATTTGGTTTCATGAAAGGAAGACAAGCCCCCAATAGCACTAGGAGGGTTTTGGAAAGGCTGGGCTCTTTTGAGTGCCTTCTCTACTTCTTGTTCTGGACATGGAGAAGGCATTCAACAGATTGCACTAAGATTTTACATTTGCAACTTTACATAATTATTAGAGATGAGCGAGTATACTCACTAAGGCACATTACTCGAGCGAGTAGTGCCTTAGCCGAGTATGTCCCCGCTCGTCTCTAAAGATTCGGGGACCGGCGGGGGGCAGGGAGTGGCGGAGGAGAGCAGGGACGAGAGGAGGGGAGATCTCTCTCTCCCTCTCTCCCCCCTGCTCCCCGCCGCAACTCACCTGTCACCGGCGCCAGCCCCCGAATTTTTAGAGACGAGCGGGGAGATACTTGGCTAATGCACTACTCGCTCGAGTAATGTGCCTTAGCGAGTATACTCGCTCATCTCTAATAATTATGGATTTCATGGCAATATTTGTAAAGCAATAAGAGCCCTATGCAGCTCTCCTTCTGCTAGGGTTCTCATTGATAGTATTTTTTCTCATTCATTCCAGATTACAAATGGAACTCATCAGGGATGCCCCGTATCCCCTTTAGTTTTCACTTTAGTGATCAAACCCCTTGCAGAGTTAATCAGAACAAGCGCCAATATTAAAGGTATTTCAGCAGGACTTAGCATAAAATTGGATTATTCGCTGATGACATTGTATTTACATTTTCGGATCCACTACCGTCTTTAAGAGCAGCTTATAATATCCTACTTCAATTTAGTCAAGTGTCCTATTATAAGCTAAGCGTCAACAAGTCAGAAATTCTTAGAATTAATATTAATGGCTCTCTGAAAGAGTCCATTTAAAAGGAATTGATTTTTCAGTGCCAACACAGTAGTATTCCTTATCTTGGGATGAAGCTTTGTTACTCGCTATCAGGCCTTGTATCCAAAAACTTTCTACCACTGCCCTCTGACCTCCAGTCGGAACTTGATCTTTTTTCTAGACAATAATTTTCCTGGATTGGTCGCATAGTATTATATAAAATGCTGGTGTTGCCAAAAAGTTTGTATTACTTTGACTTCCTGACTATTCCTATTCCTTATTCAATTATAGACAAATTTCAAGGACAGCTGTCAGACTTTATATGGAACTGCAAAAAGCTTCTATCCTGTTGCTCCATCCTAACAAGAAGGTTTGGGTGTGTCCAAATTATGGTCTTATTACCACTCTATTATTGTTAACCAAACACAAACCTGGATTACTTGCCCCTCAAACTCTAGCTGGCCCACCATAGAATTTCATCTTGATGAATCAAAATCTTTAAGATCACTTTTATTAGCTTCCACTTTACATAGTAACATTGTATGTAAGGCTGAAAAAAGACATATGTCCAACCAGTTAACCCTATTACCTCCCCCCCCCCCCCCCCCGCATTGATCCAGAGGAAGGCAAAAAACCCCTAATGAGGTAGAAGCTAATTTTCCTCATTTAGGGGGAAAAAAATCCTTCCTGACTCCAATCTGGAAATCGGAATAATCCCCGGATCAACAACCTTGAAGTTATTAATGAATAAAACATATAATTAAGATAAGCGAGCATACTCGCTAAGGGCAATTACTTGATCGAGCATTGCCCTTAGCGAGTACCTGCCCACTCAGGAGCAAAGATTCGTCTGCTGGCGGCGGGCGGGGAGCGGTGGGTGAGAGCGGGGAGAAACGGGGGGAGATCTCTCTCTCCCTCTCTCCCCCCGCTCCCCCCTGCTCATGGCTGCAACTCACCTGTCACCCGCGCCGGCACCCGAACCTTTGCTCCCGAGCGGGGAGATACTCGCTAAGGGCAATGCGCGATCGAGCAATTGTCCTTAGCGAGTATGCTCGCTCATCTCTACATATAATATTATAACTCTCAAAAAAGACATCCAGGCCCCTCTTGTACACTTCCTGAGTTCTCCATCACCACATTCTCTGGCAAAGAGTTTCTTAGTCCCACTACTCTTACAGTAAAGAACCCCGTTCTATCTTTCCTCTTGACGTAGAGGATGCCTCCTTGCTACAGTCCTGAGTATAAATAGATATTGTGAGAGATCTCTGCATTGTTTCCTGATATATTTATACCTAGTTATTCGGTCACCCCCCAGCCATCTTTTTTCAAAACTAAATAATTTCGATTTTGATAACTTTTCTGGGTATTGCAGTCTGCCCATTCTGTTAATTACTTCAATTGCCCGCCTTTGTACCTGCTCAAGCTCTGATATGTCCTTCTTAACCCCTTAGTGACGAAGCCTGTTTGTACCTTAGTGCCGGAGCCAAATTTTGGAAATCTGACACGTGTAACTTAATATAGCATAACTCCGTAAAGGCTTTGCATATCCAAGTGATTCTGACATTGTTTTATCCCCACATGTTGTACTTCATTTAGGTTGTAAAAATAGACCGATAGAATTTGTGTATGTTTATTAAAAGTGTCAATATTGGGAAAATCTTGAAAAATTGTCATTTCCTTCACATTTTCAACTGTAATATCTCAAATATGTGCAAATATACTGTACACATTTTTGCTAAAATATATATTTCCACCTGTTTACTTTATTCTGAATGCACATTTGAAAAACTTTTGTGTTTTTTTAACCATTTAGGAGAAGTACAAATTTAACATGACTTTTTTAGCATTTTGAGGAACACTTTGTTTTCCTACACCAAGCCAAGATTGCAAATGACCCTATTTGAAAAACTACTGTACAGAAATCACAGCTGCAGGGGAGTCAAAAAAATCTCCAAAAACTTCACTGACAACTCCGATTAAAACATAACCTTTACTCCTATAGGTTAAAAATTAAAGCCTTCAAAGACAAACAAGGTAGAAAGTGGTAAAGTATGGTGGACACCTTGAAACTCTAGGTTCAATAAATCCAAGAGTATCTAAAAGTATGGTGACAACACTATTCCCATGCGTGGGTCAATTATTCAATGTGTGGTCATTATTGGATTCGTGGCCAACCATGTGGAGCAGCGTATGACTACTTGACAGGAGAAGTGGCATGCTGAAAAATGAAAATATCAGCAACGTCCCTCACCAACTGCAGAACAAGTAAATGATGCCCGCCAATCTGTGTCCAAAGCCACCAGGCTTGTCCACTTTAAGACAAGGAAAAACCAAGTCTATACTAATACCTGCATCAAGGTGAAACGAATAGATAGTGATCACATCTATATTGATGCCAGTAGGACGTTATTCGGTTAATAGTAATGCATTTAAAGAAATGCTGGAACTGGGCTTGTCCGTATAAAAAGTACGAATCGTTGCCTAATGAGCAAAAATTTTGGACAATGCCCAGACCATTCGATCTAAGTATTGTGCAATAGATCAAGTTCTCATATGACTCTTAAATGGCTCAACGCGTTTCTGTCATGCATGTGACTCATCAGGAGCCTATCTAATAGTGAACGGAAGGTTAATGTATTATACGATAAAAAGGACATAAAAAGTGGAAGTCCACCTAAATAACCCTAGGAATAACCTAGTGTTTGTTCACAGAGGTAAGGGCGATGTCTATTAGTGCTAGGAAGAGGTTCTCCTGTTAGAGCAGCTCGCAATTCGAAAGCCACCAAATATGCTCAAACAGCGCCAAATATTATTGGGTGGCATGCAACTAGGCAATGCTCCAAAAAAAACCCCAATGATCAGAAAAAATTGGTAATCAATAGCATAATCACAGATGTAGAGGCAGCTAAAGCTATTGCTAGCGTGGCCAGCTACCAGCTACACTAGCAATAGCTTTAGCCACCCCTACCTCTGCGATTGTGCTATTGGTGAATGACATTGGGCGCGCATGCGCAGAAGGGGATTTCAGGTCCCAAAAGGCCGGGACATTGTGGAGGACCCGGGGTGAGTATTTTCACCTCCCCTATGGATAAGATCCATGAGGGGAGGTGAAACTTGAACTTTTTTTCAACTTTTTATAACATTTTTGTAATTGCCGCTATCCATTGGATAGCGGCGATCACGGGCCTGGGAACCCGTCACCGTGGTCCCCGGTGGCATCTCTTGGTTCTCGGCTGCCTCCTGAAGGTAGCCGGGAGCCAGGAGATTTTTAATTTGCCAGGGCTCCTGGGACTTCTGCGCATGCGCATGACATCATACGTCTGGCACGCATGCGCAAAAGAGCAGCGACAGATCCCAGAGGACCAGTTCACCGCAGGATACCACAGACAAAGCTGAATCTTTAACTTTTCCTTCACTTTATTGTGATCGGCACTATCCATTAGATAGCGCCGATAACATTGCCGAGGGGTGGGGTGGGCTCCCTGTAGCCCAGGATGACTGCTCCATGCTGTTGGCTACCTCTGGCATGGAGCTGTCACATCCTCAGCCAACAGGGCTTTAATCCAAAGAGTGCGTGTTTTTACGTCCTCTAGGATTAAAGCCCACTTAGCTAGGACATTAAAAGGCAATGGGGCTGTCACTAAGGGGTTAAGTGCCAGTGCCTAAAATTATCCACAATATTCCATGTATGGTCTGACCAGTGACTTGTAAAGAGGAAGAACAATGTTCTTGTCATGTGTCCCTAGACCTCTTTTGATGTACCCCATGATCCTATTTGCCTTTGCAGCAGCTGCCTGACACTGGTTGCTCCAGTTAAGCTTACAGTTAACTAAAATCCCCAAGTCCTTTTCCATGTCGGTGTTCCCCAGTGGTTTCCCATTTAGTGTGTAATGGTGACATGTATGTCCTCTGCCGAACTTTAAATTGATCAGTGTTAAACCTCATTTGCCACTTTTCTGCCATCCCCCAGTTTATCCAGATCCTCTTGCAACTGCCTTGCACCCTCTCTAGCATTCATTTCTTATATAGCTTTGTGTCATCTTCAAATATTGATGTTTTACTGTACAATCCTTCTACCAGGTCACTAATATATATATTAGAAAGAATAGGACCGAAAATTGACCCCCGCGGTAACTACTTTAAACTACTTTTCAGTCAATGCCCCCACCCATGATTGCTTTGTTGCAATCCTGGACCCTTTTCTCCCAAAAGGAGAAATGTTCCTCAAAAACTCTTTCAGCTAAACTTGCTATAGAGATTCTTGAATACTTTATCCAAGATTCATACCTGGTTCAAAAAAGGTATTACTTATATTATAGATGGCATAATTAAAGGGGTTGTCCCGCGAAAGCAAGTGGGGGTATACACTTCTGTATGGTCATATTAATGCACTTTGTAATGTACATTGTGCATTAAATATGAGCCATACAGAAGTTATTCACTTACCTGTTCCGTTGCTGGCGTCCTCGTCTCCATGGTGCCGTCTAATCTTCAGCGTCTAATCGCCTGATTAGACGCGCTTGTGCAGTCCGGTCTTCTCCCTTCTGAATGGGGCCGCTCGTGCCGGAGAGCGGCTCCTTGTAGCTCCGCCCCGTCACGTGCCGATTCCAGCCAATCAGGAGGCTGGAATCGGCAATGGACCGCACAGAAGACCTGCGGTCCACCGAGGGTGAAGATCCCGGCGGCCATCTTCACCAGGTAAGTAAGAAGTCACCGGAGCGCGGGGATTCAGGTAAGCACTATCCCGTTTTCTTTTTTAACCCCTGCATCGGGTTTGTCGCGCGCCGAACGGGGGGGCTATTGAAAAAAAAAAAAAACGTTTCGGCGCGGGACAACCCCTTTAATGAAGAAATGAAAGCATTTTCAGCTCTAGTGGAGAAATGTGGAATTTCATTTAAAGACTCTTATAACTACACTCATATATGCTCCTTTATTAAAACAGCCCATATTCGTGAGTCCCAGATCCCTTTTAAATTATACCTACAGTAGGATAGTCTGTTGTCCGGCCAAGATATGGAAGACTCCAGAAAGGCGCATCTTCTGAATTGGAGAGAGACTTGGGTGATAGATTTACTCGTGACCAGTGGCTCTAGGCTTTTAAATTGGTCAATCGATCTTCAATGTGTACCATCCTATTAGAAGTCCACTGTAAGCTGCTGACCGGATGATATTTCATCCTCCTTAAGCTTGCAAATATTTCCCTAGGAATAGTGACTTGTGCTAGAGAAGCGGTGGCCCCATTGGCTCCATTTACCATATCTTCAGGAAGTGTCTCATTCTGTATTCCTCTTGGAGAGCCATGTTTTCTGTCATCTTGACCAGGAATTGGAAATCTCCCACATCTCCTTCTATTAAAGGGGTTGTCCCGCGCCGAAACAGTTTTTTTTTTTTTCAATAGCCCCCCCGTTCGGCGCGAGACAAACCCGATGCAGGGGTTTAAAAAAAAAAACGGATAGTACTTACCCGAATCCCCGCGCTCCGGTGACTTCTTACTTACCTTGCGAAGATGGCCGCCGGGATCTTCACCCTCGGTGGACTGCAGGTCTTCTGTGCGGTCCATTGCCGATTCCAGCCTCCTGATTGGCTGGAATCGGCACACGTGACGGGGCGGAGCTACGAGGAGCAGCTCTCTGGCACGAGCGGCCCCATTCAGAAGGGAGAAGACCGGACTGCGCAAGCGCGTCTAACCGGGCGATTAGACGCTGAAAATTAGACGGCACCATGGCGACGAGGACGCTAGCAACGGAGCAGGTAAGTGAATAACTTCTGTATGGCTCATAATTAATGCACAATGTACATTACAAAGTGCATTAATATGGCCATACAGAAGTGTATAGACCCACTTTGTTTCGCGGGACAACCCCTTTAAGGCTTTAATAAAGTGGGTCTCTGAACACAGTGTATACAAAAGACTCTTCGCCCTTCGAAATAACATCCCATCTTAATACTATTGAATGTGGAATCCTTGGCTTCATCATTTTCTCTTATAACTCCGCCTTCTTTACTCCCTTTTATCTCCGGTACCCTAGAATAACTACCAGTTTTAGTTGTCCTCACTATTGTGAATCACACATATTTTGTCCTTTACACTTCATTAGCCCTTCTCTGTACCACAGGACTATCTGGGTGCCTTATGTAACTGCATGTTCTCTTTGTTTGCCTAAAAACATTTTAATAAAATAGTTAATGCAAAAAAAAAATGGTAACTCTTTTATTTCTCCATCAACGTCGCTGTCTGAGGGCTTGTTTTTTGAGGAACGAGTTGTATTTTTTAATTGCACTATTAAATGTATCATATAATGTACTGAAAACTTTAAAACATTTCTAAGTGGAGTGAAATAGAAAAAATTGAAATCCTGCCATATTTTGGTGATCGGGGGTCTTGTATTTATGGTGTATGCACTGCAGCAAAAATAACACAATAACTTTATTCTACAGGACAGTACAGTTATGACGACACCCAATTTAACGGCGCCTTATGAGCGTGGAGGAGGGCGGGCATGAAGGCTCTCCTATCCTGTTGTACTGCCTCTAGCTTGAATACAAGATGTGATACTTGCGGGCATGGAGGCTCTAGTACCCTGTTGTACTGCCTCTAGCTTGAATACAAGATGTGATACGGGCGGGCATGGAGGCTCTTGTACTCTGTTGTGCCACCTCTAGCTTGGATACAAGATCTGATACAGGGGGATGGAGGCTCTGGTACCCTGTTGTACCACCTCTAGCTTGTATACAAGATGTGATACGGGCGGGCATGGAGGCCCTAGTACCCTGTTGTACCACCTCTAGCTTGGATCCAAGATGTAATACGAGAGGGGGGGGGGGGCATGGAGGCTCCAGTACCCTGCTGTATCGCCTCTAGCTTGAATACAAGATGTGATACAGGCAGGCATGGAGGCTCTAGTACCCTGCTGTACCACCTCTATCGTGGATACAAGATTTGATACGGGTGGACATGGAGGCTCTAGTACCCTGTTGTACCACCTCTAGCTTAGATACAAGATGTGATACAGGTGAGTATGGAGGCTCTAGTACCCTGTTGTACCACCTGTAGCTTAGATATAAGATGTGATACGAGTGGGCATGGAGGCTCTAGTGCCCTATTGGGCTGCCTCTGACTTGGGTACAAGATGTGCTACAAAAGGACATGGAATCATGCAGGTTCACATTGACTGTAACAGAGCTACTAGATCTGGTCAACTCGTAGTCTGTTGAAGTTGGCATCCCAGATAATCCCATACATGGGCCAGTAGCCATTATTCTAGCAAGCTGGCAGACTACGGAAGTATGACATTGCTTTGACCCCCTTGTGTGTGCAGCCGAGCATTATCCTGCTGGAAGCCGCCATAAGATGAACACATGTGGCTGCAGGATGTCCTGAACATATCGCTGAGCGGTCATTGTCCCTTGTACCACTATTAGGGGGGACCGACTGTCGTATGCATTGGCCTCCTAGCAAAATGACAATTTCTTCTAGGTGCTTGATTTTTTTGACAAAGAGTGTATGTATGGATTTTATTACACATATATTAAGGGTTAAGTGTTCATTTACTTCAGCCTTGCTGTGATTACATTGGGGAACACAATTTTTGGTGACTGAGATGTTTGAACTTTTTAGGCCTCATGTCCACGGGGAAAATCAGGCCCGCTACAGATTCTACATGGAGAATCTGCAGCGGGTCCCTCCTGCCCCGCGGACATGGGCGCTGAAAATAGGAATTTAAAAGAATTTACCCATCCGGAGCGGTTCGGAAAAGTCTTCTCTTCCTCATGGCCGGATCTTCTTTTTCGGCCGGCGGATGAACTCGTCACGGCTGCGGCACGTCGCCGTCACGTCGCCGAGCCGAAGCAAGAAAGATGCGGCCGTGAGGAAGAGAAGACCTTCCCGGTCCGCTCCGGATGGGTAAATTCTTTTAAATTCGTATTTTAGGTCTCCCGCGGATCCGGACGGCTTCCATAGGCTTCAATAGAAGCCCGCGGGAGCCGTCCCCGCGGCAGACCCGCATGAAAATGGAGCATGGTCCAGATTTTTTCATGCTCCATTTTTTTTTAAATTCCTTTTATTGACCATCCGCGGGTATTTATCTACCCCGCGGGTGGTCAATGCATCCCTATGGGGTGCGGATCCGCGGGCAGGAGAAGAGTTAAAATCTGCTGCGGATTTTAATTCTTATTTTGCCCGTGGACATGAGGCCTTAAGGGTATTTAGGGTTGCAGATTCTGAAAATTACATTTGTTTTCCTCCATCAAGTCGGCTTTTCAAGATATGACTTATGTCCAGATACGTGCATACATGTCCACATATAGTATTATACAGGTAATAACAGCCAATCAAAAGCTGAAGGTACAAAGATAAATCCCAAGAAGCCTTGAACATAAATAAAACAAGAGTTTCTTCATTGAACTGTTGAACTATTGAATATCCTGCAATGGATATTTCACCAGTAGTCCGCCACCATATGCGTCTCCCATCATCCGCAGTACTGTCCTTCCACGGTCCTTATATCCTCACCCTGTTTATCACTTACATCGCCAAGACAATCTGGGAATCCATCCAAAATGACTGCAGGTCCTGCGATCTGATGCTCATGTTACACCCTAGTGTCCAGAAAAAGAAGTGCGCGTATTCTCTGCAAGTTCACCGGAGTCTGAGGCCTTATAGTTCCCAAGAAAATGTATTGCAACCATACAAAGCAACGACCGCGCACACGCCTCAAAGTTGTCCACTGACTATTGCAAACGCTGGTCACTCATGAGTTTCCGGATATGTGGTTCATCGAATTTACCTGCTTTTACCTTCTCCATGATCATTGCAGGAAATGTTCTACATATGTAGCCAAAACCTGTTCGATTTCTCTTCCATGTCTTTACACACTGATGTGCAGTGGTGACGATATGCATCATATCTACTAATAGTCAGCAAATGGTGGCGGGAAAATAACCTAATTCATAACAAGAATAGATAATGATATCGGGAATGAGCTCCTAGAACGAAATGGATAATATATTTGGAATCAGCGGCACAAAAATATTCAGAATAAGTTCTAACATTCGAGGCACCATTAATAAAATGTATTTTGTTCTCCTAGTGTTATATTTGTAAAGTGGTGGAACCTCATGAGGGCTCGTTCACACCTGCATCTGCTACTTCTGTTTGAAGTTCATCTGGCTTCACCGTCTGCAGCGCTATTTGTTCATGTAAAAAAAACGGAACTATAGACGAATGGAAGCATTCTGGTTGGTTTTTTTTACATTTTTTTGAACCCATTAAAAACAAAGTGGGAGACGCAGAAACGCTTATTTATGTTTGAATTATGTTTTTCTGCTCCAAAAACAGAACAGACAGAAAAAATTCTAGCAGAAATAACAAATGCAGGTGTGAATGAGCACTAAGTCACATTACTGTCTTTGGGATATTGTAGTTTCTGGTTTGCAATATCAACAGTATCCACTAGATGTCACCCTATCACTGATAATGTAGAGAGTTCAGCAGCGCACAAACATTCATCTGGTCACAAGGCAGCGATTCCTCGCCCAAACTGAGGACTGATCAGGATAATAACACAATCCTTCCCTTTAAGGTGCAACATATATCTGAGAAGCTCAGAAGAACATTGCACTCTCAGCGCTTCTTCAGACGAGCGTAAGCGCAGAAATGCTCACGATAGCGCAACTTTTTGCACTGTGAAGTTTGTGCTAACACGCTTATTTGCGCTCTTCCCACTACTTTTTGCGCCGCCGATACTGATGACTGTGGCATGAGACAAACCCACACTGTGATTTAAAAGGCTGCTCAGCCTAATTAGTCCCGGGGGTTTTCAATTGCCCCATAAAATTGCACAGTTCATTGCACAATTGTGCAGAGTTGGGTCGTGCATTGGTGACCCTCCACAGGATCTTCTGGTGCTTTTGGTGTGCAAATGCGAACCAAAAAGGCAAAATCAGACGAGCACCTATGTGCGCAAAAAAAAAAGCGTGCCTGATAGAACCATTGGTTGCCTATGATGTGTTTACATGTCCGTCTTTTACAGGCGCAAAATCTTTGCCCCTGCAGAAGATAGGACATCTGTGCACCAGCAAGGTCCGTGCTGTGCGTATTGAATCCCCACAGGGAGTCCCCTCATCACTGAACACTGTGACAGCATTGTGATGATGGGACTTCCCCCAGGGACGAAAAAATCCCCTGCCACAGCTGTCACAGAGGATCACAGTGTTCTCCCATTGCAGCAATGGTCTGCCAGCAAGCCCCCAGTGATTTTCGAGAAAGGACTTGAAATATAAGCCCATCCCTAGGTGTAGAATTTAAAAAAAAAAAAAAAACATTACTCACCTAGCAGCGCTTTCCGGGCTCCGCCGCATCTCCTCTCTTGCATGCCGGCACTGATCTAAATCACTTTTCTTCTAACCGGCGATTTAAAAATCTTAAAAACATAACTTTCACGTCTTGGAACCACTGGCGTAACTATGTTGGTGCAAGGGATGAGGTGGTCCAGGAGCCTTAGGGGGCCCATAAGGTCTCCCTTCTCTATATAGGGAGCCCAGTACTGTGAATAAAGCATTATAGTTGGGGTCTTTGTTACAAGTTTTCACTGGGGCCCAGAAGCTTCAAGTTACGCCTCTGCTTGGAACCTCAGGAGCATGGAAACTCCTAGAAAAAGGTTAATGGTTTTCTCACAGGTTCGCTCACATAGACCTCATATACTAGGCTTACAGGAGGCACTTCTTACCCAGTCAACCACCACACACCTAAGCAAACCATCGATCCAGTGGTCACATCATGCATGCCACACATTGTGAGTATATCGCCCTACAGATACAGAGTTCTCATATCGTCCTGTCCATAGACATACTGGCATTGATCCTATTTTAGGATTCCTATCAGACGCCAGAAGCTAGCCAGGAGCAGGGCGAACGGGGACACCGGAGCGGCGCAGGAGCCAGTACCGGCGCCCGGAGGCCGCCAGGAGTCCGAGGGAGCGGCTGGAGAATTGCCCGCTGAAGGTTCAGTGGGCAGGAGCAGAGTAGCGGGTCCCAGAGTGGCAGGAGGACAGAGAGCGTGGCCGCCGGGAGAGAGGTTCTGACGGTGAGACTGCAAGTGATGTCACCGGAGGTGCGGAGGAGATGCCGACAGGAGCCAATAAGTATCTTCTGTGTATCTAGTGTGTCTTAGTGTGTGTGTGAACCTAAGTGTGTGTCCTAGTGTGTACGTGCCTGTGGGACTAAGTGTGTGTCTGAGACTAAGTGAGGGCGTATTAGAGTGTATTAGAGTGTGAGTGTGTAAGTGTCTGTGTGTAAGGTGTAAGTGAAGCAGGATTGGGTCATTGAGAGAGAGTGTGAGCGTATTTAAATCAAAAAGAAAAGTGTGAGCGGTTGCGCATGGGTGGCGGAGTGTGAGCAGTTGCGCACCATCTGGTGATGGACAAGACTCTTCATACCTCCTCCGGTATGTCTTCAATTCCTCCCATTTAACACTGTTTCAACAAATGTTATTTGATTCCAAGCTTGCTGATGTGTGGAAAATGGTGCCCCCTAATGAGTGAGATTACACTTATTACTTAATTGTGCATGAAATGTATATAGACACATTGATCTATGTTTTATCAGTCAGCATTCATTGGTTTGGTCTCCCTTGTAACAATGGTGGGGCCAGATTATGCCCCTATTTATCTCTCTCCCCCCCCCCCCCCCTACTCACCCCCACCAGACCCCGCCGCCCCCCAAATCTTTTCGGACGAGTAGGCAGTTATTCAAAAAAAAAAAGCGATGCTCGCTCATCTCTAGACATGTTCCTTTATCATAACCCTACTACTTGAGTGTGCATAAATCATTCTCTATCTGACACGTTTCATACATTTGGAAGTCTGGCTGTCTGCATGTTGAGGGATGTGGTGTAATTGCCTGCCCTCTTCTATTAGTATATCAGTAAGTATATGGTCACTTTCTTTGAGATTTTTTTTTTGTTTTTTGTATTTCCTTTTCTGTGATTTTATTGATATTAGTGTAGGGACTCACAATTCAATGAGGACCCTTGACGCGGGTTGTGAGCTGTGTATTTTGGCTGAACTATTAATCAATACCTCGTATTTATCTGTAGTTATCGGTATTTATCAGTTACATGCAGTGTGGCTCTGAACACTGGAGGAGCTCAGGGTGCCAGTGCTGGTGTGGTTCACTTATGAGGTGCAGGGCAGCCTGCTGGATGGAAATATGGCGTCATCAATAGGTAAGCCTACATGGTGCACAATACATGTACGATGTGGCCTGACACCTTGTATGTGCTTCTTTTTTGTACAGTAATACTAAGCAGCCCCCCCCCCCCCCTATATGAGAATGGTGTGTGAGTGGTTCTTCATCAGCACCTTGCACCTGTGCGATATTGTGGCTTTTGAAGGTTTGCGCCTCCTTCAGCCACTTTCCTGAAAAGAAACTGATGTAAAGTATGGCAGACATCTATTCCAGGTCGGACCTGATATACATTTCTGTGTAGGTGTATAGAGATGCTGAGATGTATCTAATATATTATATGAAAAGGTATGCGATGGGGGAAATAATAATAATCTCTTGACGCTACAGGATGTAAACGTATATATCCTGTGAATGGCACGGGCTGAGAAGTGAGCCCGCACTAACCCACAGCGGGAGGCCGATGAGACTGATAGACGACTTCCCGCTGCAACAGTGGGGATCAATGAGAAAATCAATCTCTGCTCCTAATACCTTACATGCCACGATCAACATACATTGTGACATGTAAAGGCCCATATAGCAGTAATGATACATCTTATATATGATGATTTTATTAAATATGTTAAATTTAATACATTTATGGCTTTGATTAGACTTGGAAACTGGACAAATGTCCAGATAACTACATGTGTTGAACTTGGGATATGGCATTTTTCTGGTTTGCAATATCAGCAGCGTCCACTAGATGTCCTCCTATAACAGATAAGTGTATGGAGTGTTCAGCGGGACATAAATGTGTTTGTCAGGTGGAATGCTGGATGGATCAGGACAATAAGCTGACATTTCTCTTCTCTTTAGGCTCCACTCTTGCATTTGGCTCAAAAAATGATTAAACCCGTACTGCACTTTACTGTATGTGCCGCCGGATATTAGATTTTGTTAGTATGTGCATCCTTCTAATTCAACATAGATAATAGCAAATACACCGTTTCCCTGAAAATAAGACATCCCAGAAAATAAGCCATAGCATGATTTTTCAGGATTTTTGAGAATGCAAAATGTTTTTTCAGGATTTTTGAGGATGTCTGAAGTATAAGCCCAACTTCAAAATAGAGCACCAGTTACAGTTAATAAAAAAGACAATATAATTAGTGTTCAAGTGTTGGATCAAAAATTAATATAAGACACTGTCTTATTTCAGGGAAACGGAGTAGTTTGTAAATGACTCTGTGGCATTGTGGGTAGTCATAAGCTAAATGTTCAACAGTTTGGTTTGATCAGTTTGCCAAATTTGAGCAAAAAGTTTAGTTTGGTCCGAATTAGTTAGAACCAAACCGAAACTTCACCCAAACCCCTAAAATTGGTGTATAACACTAAAGAAGGAGAAGGAAGGAAGAAGGAAAACGAAGAAAAATAACGGAAGAGGACGAAAGAGAGGAAGAAAGAGAAGGAAAAGGAAAAAGAAGAAAGGAGGAAGAAGGGAGGAAAAAACAAGAGGGGGAAGGAGTAAAGAAAGAGGAAAGGGGAAAGCAAAGAAGAAGGAAGAGAAAGAAACAAGAGAAAGAAGAAGCCACTTCATTTCTAGTGGGCTTGGCTGAGATGAAGCCTTTCAGGTTCTTTTGCAAGTTTTTGTTTTCTGAAAGTTTGACCTGAAACGGGGCTTGATTGTTTCAGTTCACTCAACACTAATTGTAGGCTTTAGTTGCCTACTACACAGATATAGCAGGTATAAACAAATCGCTTTTGTCTGTGCTAGAAGGATGCAGAGACTAGTGAGTGGTGCGGGGTTTGGGCTGCAGAGCTGTGGTGTAGCCGGAAAATGTGAACATCACCCTATAATCATATGTTCAGACTGACTGCAGCAGGGAAATGTCATGAGAAATAGCAGGTTGTACTCTCTTAAAACAGTAAGCAGTGTTTTTTTCAACCCGGGAGAATCTTAAAGTCACCACAATTTTCCACGATGAAGCTATCACTATGATTAGTTCATCACAGAAAATCGCGGCGGATTTCCGCTCGTGTATATCGGGTTTGCTTTCTATAGTTATTCTATGGAAAGCGTTCATTCCGTTACCCGCGTGTGTATTATCGCAGCAGAGAATGCAATCATATATCGTCCGTGGACAGGAGGCCATAAAGAGATTGGCTCAACTCAGACATTGGTAGCATATTACTAGGATATGTCACATATATCCAATCAGTGGGGTGGAGCCAACAGCAAATGCAATGGCACAATGGTTTCCTAGATCCTAACAGTGCGTCACAGCTGCTGATGACCACATCCTAATAATTCCATTATGAATACAAAATTAAAGGCGTTGTCCCATGAAAAATATTGTTTCCAGTTACATCCAGCCTATTTTTTTTTTAAATATCTCCAACTATTCCAAGACTAATGTTAGAATAGCGCCACCTGCTGTTTATACACCCAGATATTCCAGGATTAATGTTAGAATAGTGCCACCTGCTGTTTATATCCCCATATATTCTAGAACTAATGTTAGAATAGCACCACCTGCTATTTGTACTCTAGATATCCTGGGGCTAATGTTAGAATACCACCCCCTACTGTTTACATCCTCAGATATTCTGGGACTAATGTAACTTATTCCCGGTCTGTTGGAATAGCGCCAGTTGCTCAGTTTATTTTATCTGCTGCCTTAGGGTGACTACCCACTACAGTTTTTTTTCACTACGAAATTCGCAGCGTTTTTTTTTTTCTATGGGACTTGTAATGTTAAAACCGTGATCGCGCAAAATCGCAATTTACCATGAAATCGCGATTTTAACATTACAAGTCCCATAGACCCCTGCAGGAAAAAAAACGCTGCGAATTTCGCAGTGAAAAAAAACTGTAGTGGGTAGTCACCCTTATAATAAAGTTCAGTGACCATTACAGTATGGAGACAGTAGTTTATGATTAGAGATGAGCGAGTATACTCGCTAAAGGCAATTGCTCGAGCGAGTATTGCCTTTAGCGAGTACCTGCCCGCTCGAGACAGAAGGTTCGGGTGCTGGTGCGGGGGAGCAGTGAGTAGCGGCAGTCAGCAGGAGGGAGCGGGGGGGAGAGAGGGAGAGAGAGATCTCCCCTCCGTTCCTCCCCGCTCTCCCCCGCAGCTCCCTGCCCGCTGCCGGCACCCAAACCTTCTGTCTCGAGCGGGCAGGTACTCGCTAAAGGCAATGCTCGCTCGAGCAATTGCCTTTAGCGAGTATACTCGCTCATCTAGATTTATGATGCTTCATAGGCTAGAAAAAAGGTTTGGTACCGTATTAGCCAGTAGAGCAATGTGTGACTGTTCTCAGTGAAAGAAACCAAGTAATTATGGTAGTTATTTAAAAAAAATCTTTCTTTAAACCCCATAAAAATTCAGAACTTGACTTGTAATAATGTTGCCATCCAATAGGTGGTGCTGCATCTACTTCTATGTGAGGTTGAAGGAGAGATGAGACACATCATAAAGCTGTCCTGAGCTCAGTGGACTGATTGACGATTTATGTCTCTGCTCTGTTTGTCTGTTGTGTTTGTTTTAAATGCAAAACAGTCTAACATTTCTGTGTGTGGACATGTATTTAGATCAATAGGAGTGTATTCTCCTCCCCTCTTCATCTGTATATTATAATTAAGTGCCAACCAAACTAGTTTCATTCATTAGCCTGACAAAGAGGGCGATATCCCCGAAAGCTTCCTATAACATCATCTTTTTTGTTAGCCATTAAAAGATATCATATCTACAAGATTACTTGTTTTTTCTCACTGAGAACAATCACACACAACTTCTTACATGCATTCAGAGCACATAATCTACATGGCCATTAGGTGGCGGTCTAGGATTTACAATGATGTAGCAGTAAGCTGACTACCTGTAGACTATAGGGTATACAGAGGTGGTAGAAACCAATTTTTATAGCGGTTTTAGACTTCCAGATGACAAATATGACAATATGATGAATAGCAGATTTTAAAGGAACCCCTGGTGGTCCACGACCTCCGCACATCAGTCTTCGCACTGATTATACTTCACTTTATCACCCAGATATCACCACTACCTCCATTGGGCCTCACTTTTATGACCATGAAATTCTCACAGAAATTGCTGAACTCATTATCTCAAACAAGATCATCATGCTGAAATACTCTGCACTGAGCGTCCTGCCATCTTCTGCAACAGAAATCTGGGTCCATCTGACCAGGGGATGTTTTTCCGCTGCTCAGTGATACAAGTTTTGCGCTCTTTTACCCGCTAGAGTCTCGTCTTTTTATTTCTCTTATACACAATGGTGCTGGAACTGGTCGTCTGCTGTTCTAGCTCATCTGTGCTAAGCAACGGCAAGCTGTGCGTTTGGACACATTAGTGTATTCAGCTGTGCTTGACTATTCCTGACATCCTCCTCTGACCCCTTTTGGTTGATTCTGTCCACAGGATCCCCTTTCTCTAGATGTTGTATCTCAATCACACTATTCTCAGTATATTCTCCAGAGAAAACCCTACACGGTTGGCAGTGATATCCTCGCTCTGACTAGTCTAGCACTGATGACCAGATCTCGTTGGAAGTCGCTCAGATCGCTGGATTTTCCCATCCTATATGGATTCACACTGAAACTGATCTACGGAAAACTTGTCACTAGAGATGAGCGAGTATACTCGCTAAGGCACATTACTCGAGCGAGTAGTGCCTTAGCCGAGTATCTCCCCGCTCGTCTCTAAAGATTCGGGGGCCGGCAGGGAGCGGCAGGGGAGAGCGGGGAGGATCTCTCTCTCCCCCCGCTCCCCACCGCAACTCACCTGTCACCCGCGCCTACCCTAAATCTTTAGAGACGAGCGGGGAGATACTCGACTAAGGCACTACTTGCTCGAGTAATGTGCCTTAGCGAGTATACTCGCTCATCTCTACTTGTCACATGACTTTATGCCGCGCTCTGGGGTCACGGTCTATTTTCCAATAGTGAGAGGACGAGGGTCTAATAAAGGGGCCATTCAGCATATATTTCAAAAATAAAGCCATACAATGCTATTCTAGTATACCCCAAGAATGCATAGTGCAGTACAACAAGTTCGCCACTGGGTGGCGGTAGCCCTTCACTTCCAGTGTGTATCAGTCACTTATTTCTTTTGTTGCAGCCGGGATTCACTTTCGTACTAATTACTGTGTTAATATTTTATGTTGTTGCTCAGTTTATTAGATTTGGATGGATTTGCCGCTCACTAGAAATAGTGTTGTGAGAAAAGAAATAAAAAAGATAAATTAAGTTTTATTAAAAAAGCAGCAAAGAAAACATTCCCAGAATCCCTCCTGTTACTTGTCCTTATATGTCAGTGACAATACCCCTTGGCGATGTATACAATGATTCTGATCCTTAAACTATTGTGTTACGCAAGAATTGATGTAGTAGAGCTGAGTATGTCATATCATACTCCTATGGTTTTAGATCTGCTACCTCAGTAGGATCTTAATGTCAATTTTATGCATTTGCTGCCCATTTTATCCTTCAGCAAGATGTCCACGTATCTGTACTGAACATCTCTGAACATTACCCCTCAGTAAGATTACTGGCCCGTGGACTAGACTCGGACAGCACATTCACCCAAACTCATGGCCTGCACTAATGTGATCTAATTTGTGGACAAGACTTGTCCATTCAAGTCAATGGGGATACAAAAAAATGTCTCCAGTTTCTGCCGCTCCTCCTCATCTATCCATGCTCTGGTCTGTGGCGGTTCCTGCACTATGCCCTCCTCATCAGACATAGGGAGCATCTAGCAGGGCAGCGGGGCATCCAGCCAAGAAGGTGGTGGCCAGCTAGGATCTGAAACAGATAGCTGATTGCCCGAGCTGGTGACTCGCTAGGCTGTCTTGCAGAACATGCTCGGAGAGCCATAATGTAGCTGGTGCAGGGCAGTGTCCGGCTATGCAGGATAGGCATTGGCTGGTGGAACATCTGGTCCTATTGCCCTAGGACCCGGGAACAGGGGCCTACCTGAGGTGGGATCGTTGCACTCCTTCAGGGGTTTTTCGCAGTGTACCTCATCAGACCAGCTCCTACATCTCAACGCCGATTCACATTAGTGGTGTAAGCCTTTCACCGGTTTACACCCCGGTTTTTACCCTCCATGGAAGGCAATGTGGAGCAATAGAAAAAGCCCAAGTCTATCTGTGATGTTGAACTGGCTTTATTTGAACCAATTCTCAATATTTTCTTCTCCCCCTGTATGTTTGCGGACAATCTACTCGCTTCAAAAGTTCCCTCCATCTCTTGCATGCTTCGGAGCATAACTCTACAACACACAGAGCACTTCTCTTTCACTTTTACTTGTGCTATAACTGTACAGTAGGGCAGGAACCGCACTATAAATCAAACCCCCGAGTAGCCAGGGCAACGGGGGGTAGGAAGAAGGGGACACAATGCATCGGTACAGGTTGTCCTACTGCAGTGACCCAGACCTAGGAGGTATGAAGCAGCGAGGGGAAATGAGATGGTAGCTCTGCTGCTCCTCTATGCAGGGTGGAAAAATGGCGGTCTTGGGATGTCTTCACACGAGCATGTTTATGTGTGTACAGTTGTGCGCACAAAAACTCACTCCTATTAGAACCATTGCAACTTGCAACTGTTTGATAGTCATGAATTTCTTTGGGGCTCATTCAGACGAGCGTGTTTATGTGCGTAAATACATGCACACGTAACCACGCATCTATTAGAACCATTGGTTCCCTATGGTGTGTTCACATGTCCATGTTTTACAGGCGTGCAAACGCACATACCTGCAAAACATAGGACATGTGTACACCATAGGTCCGTGGTGCCTGTCAATATTCCCCAGCGGGGAGTCCCCTTGTCACTGAACACTGTGACAGCACTGCCACAGTGTTCAGTGACAAGGGGACTCCCTGCGAAAAGTAAAGAATCCCCTGTCACAGCTGTGACAGCTGTGACAGAGGATGACAATGTTTTCCCATTGAAAGCAATGGGATGCTGGCAAGCCCTGCAGGGATTTTCAGGGAAGGGCTTTAAATATAAGCCCTTCCCTGAAAATCATCCCTAGAGTGTGTTTAAAAAAAAAATTATACTCACCTCTCCTGAGCTGCTGGGGCTCAGCCGCATCCAGCCTGTGTTCTTCCTGCACTGCTCTGAAGCTCTTTCAGCAGATGGGGATTTAAAATCATCCCCACATGCTAAAAGGGCTGTATCTGATTGGCTGAGCACTCAGTCAATCACAGGCAGCTCTCAGCCATTCATTGAATGACAGCTGAGTGCTGCCTGTGATTGGTCACAGCACTCAGCTAATCACAGGCAGCACCTGGCCATTTATAGAATTTAATGAATGGCCAAGCAGAGGTGAAACGCAGCCAGGCCAATCAGTGGGCAATGCGTCACCGTGACGCGTCGACCACTGACACGGGCGGCAGAACTTGCCATCCGGCAGTGGTCGGAGCAGGGGCAGAAGCTGGCACTTTGCCAGCTTCTGCACTGCGATCGGACGGCTGCTGGAGAGAGAGGAGAAGAGTAGCAGGTTTCCGATGGTCAGCCCCCTAAGGCACAGGTGAGCATGTTTTGTTTTTTTTTCCTGACAGAACACCTTTAAGTTGTTTGGTAACCCCCTTACCCCTGATGAAGCTACAATCGAATTTCTTTCCCACGGTCCTTTCCTTCTGGACATCGTTGGCTCCCTGACAGCATTACATTTGTTGGATATCACAATATTGTGATTATGTTAATAATTTTTTGAGTACTTCTGCTGCTTTATCATTTGATTGGAGGATTTTTTTTTTATTCTGATGGCTTTATTCATTTGTATGTTATATTGTGGTTGTTCTGCTTTTTCAGAATACTTTTGTTCCTTCCTAGGAATTAATAAATGGATGAATAAATGTTCTGACTCTGTATTTTTGGGGTGTAAACAGTATATTTTGAGTTGCTTTTCTCCTTCTCTTGCTGCCTATAGGGATGCATTAGTATCAGTAGGGCAGCTAAAAGTATGCAGATGGGATTCCTTCCTGGCGTGCAGGTCACATTCGCAGGAGGAAATTGCAGCATGCTCCATTTTCCTGCGGATCTGCCGCACGAACGGCTCCCGCGGCTTCCATTGAAGACTATGGAAGCCACAAACCTACTGTACACTGATGAGAGCCAAACACCCCCAAATAGCTGTCTGTGAATGTTCATGCAGCTGTTTTTGTGCTGTGCCACAGATACGCGGGAGAACAGGAGATTTTTTAAAATATTGGTGTGCATGTACGCGGCCTGCTGGCGGCGTGCCAAGCATGTCCACCGACCGGAAGAAAGAAAATCTGTCCTGCACAGAGGGGAGCCCCGCAGCATCCGGAGAGGTGAGTGTAATGTATTTTCTCTCTACGGGCATGTACGGATTTCACTGCGGGATTCAGCATTGTGCGTGCAAGTGGGCATGAGGCCTAGGAGAGAGATAGATAGATACATAGATGGATAGATACATAGATATGAGAGAGATTCATAGATAGATAGATAGATAGATAGATAGATAGATAGGAGATAGATAGATAGATAGATAGATAGATAGATATGACAAAGATAGACAGATAGATAGATAGATAGATAGATAGATAGATAGATAGATAGATAGATATGAGACAAGGCATGATAGATAGACAGACACATAGAAAGACATACAGAGAAGCAGATGGATAGATAGATACATACCCCGGTGCCCGGAAGGCTTCTTTGGTGAGGAGAGCAGCTGTGTCAGCAGGAGGAAAGCAGCAGGGAGATGACATCATCATCCCTGGTCCACTCTATACTGTGCTGTGCTGTACCCGTGAGTCTGTATCTCTGTCCTCTGTGCTCCTTCCCCTATACCCTCTCCTCTCTCCAAGTCCTTCCTCCTCCCTTCTCCTACTGTCATCTCTGGTTCGTGCTGTCGGAAGGACCGCACTAAGCACATGACCGCCGACAGTGCAGTGCGAAGTGAAAGTGTATGGTGGAGGGCAGCCTCTGGGCCCCCTCAAGAGCAGGGGCCGGTCGCGATTGTGACCCCGGCACCCCCTGCCGGGATGCCTATGGTAAGGACTCACTGACATGGCCATGTGCGTAAAAAACTGTGTGCATTAGGGCAAAGCCAGAAACCTACTACACACTGATGAGGGGCAAACACCCCGAAATAGCTGTCTGTGAATGGTAGTCTGACTTGGATTTCAATTCCACGGCTTTCACGAGTGACCATTGGACTACAGGTAACCTCCGGTTACTATTCCTCTTGATCTCCCCCAGCGGCACCTTGGTCGAGTCCCGAGCTAGCCCCAGGAGAGGAGATGGTAGAGTCCTGTGACAAGGCCTTTCTCTACCCCTCTATCTCCTCGGCTGAGGGCCCGCTCCTCGGACGCTGCTCTTGTATAAAGAGTGTAACATTGAATTGCAGGAATGCTGCCTTCCAATAGGTGGCTCTGCAGAGGTATTGTTCCATCTTCCTTATTTGCATATTACCCAGAGGAGCCTGACTGGCCTTATAACTTTCCACACTCACTCACCTTTTAGGTGCTCTCCTTAAGAAGAAAAGATAGCATTCCTTACTCACATCAAAGGCCTCTCTCTAGCCAAGCCAGAAATCTACTGCACACTGATAAGGCAAACACCCTGGAACAGCTGTCTGTGTATGGGATTCTGGCTTGGCTTTCAATTCCCAGTCATTGTTACAAGGCTTGTATAAAGAGTCTAACATTGACTTTCAGGAATGCTGCCTTCCAGGTGCTGTTACAGAGGTATTGTACCATGTCCCTTATTTGCATATTAAGGCAAAAACACATAGGGGCAGTTGCTAATATGCTTGCCACTAGCGCATAAACTAATTTAAAAACTTTTTTAAGGACTTTTGAAAAAAATCGTGAAGAAAGGTCCTGACTCCTAACTTTTTTGGCACGTAGTATTATTGCATGGGGATCCCTATAGAGGAAACAAAACCATTGAATTCAATGGTTTTGCTTTCGTCCCATTAGGCGTCCGTGATTTTCATGGCCACATAACGGGGCTAAAGTGCCCCCATCTGATTAAGCCCTCACACAGCATTTTACATTGGACTGACTATCGCTGCATAGGGCAGTGGTTGTGCACTGTGCATGACGGAGTATCTTAAGCACACTGTCATGCACAATGTGGGTAGATTTTGGGGGTTTTCTTATTCCCCGCTCTGTCTCTCAGCGGCATTGCGTATTTAACGCCACACATGCGCAATGTATGTATTATGTACAGCGTTTTATATGCATCTATAAAAAACAATAGGACTGTACACGCAAAATACACGGAAAAATACAACATGCTGCGTTCTTTTATACACACGTATTACACGTAATAAAAAAATGCTAGGGAGGGGGTCAACGAAAATTTATATATTTTCACTGACTCCATTCACTGCGTATCACAGTGAAATTATGTTTGTGCGAACGAGTCCTAAAATAGACCGTGCTGCGTTCTTTATTACCCCTGTATTATACACAATGTGAGTGTAACCGCGAAAATCAATAATGTAATTGAGTTGCCACGATGCATCGAGCATTATAGGCGAGCACATCACACGCATAATATGCAATTCGAATACGCTCGTGTGAGCCCGCCCTTAGGCTGCTTTCACGTATGCTTCGAGGGTTCCATTTCCCTGCTCCATTATAAGAGCGGGAAAGGGGAACCCCCTGGCTGAACAGATCCGTCTTATTATGGAACCAAATGGCGCAGAATGGACCCCATTGACTATAATGGGACCTGTTTGGTTTCCGCTCAGCTGCCAGACAGGAAAGTCCTACATGCAGCGCTATTTCTTCCGGTATTTTGTGCCGGTTCTTCAGAAGAAACTCTGAGCTTCCAGCGCAGATCTGAAAGTCGTCTGAGTTGTTGCTGCTGATCTTATTACCTTGACAAGATGCGGTACATGGTGACGGACCGCGGCGTGTAAGGAAGCTCCGCTCGTCCTCCAGCCGCTATAAATAGGCGTCCTAGTTTTATTTTTTTAAATGCATTTTATTATGTCTGAGCTTTTCTGAGCATCTTAATGTTTCACAGCGCAAACGGCTTCTATTTATATTGTTATAATTCCTTTGCTGTTATGTCACTGCGAGTAATAAGAGCAGCCGTGTAGTGTGAGACCATATTAGGGAAAGTCATGTGAGACGCCACAACCAAAATGAAGGAATTAAATATATATAACAACTATTCAAACCGCTGCAAGAACCAAAGACGCAGCTAATACATCTCAAACATGCTAAATCTGTCATGGTATGCAGCTGAAGATCAGTGAGGGTCATCTATCTCCTATCTATCTCATATCTATCTATCTATCTATCTATCTATCTATCTATCTATCTATCTATCTATCTATCTATCTATCTCATATCTATCTATCTATCTATCTCATATCTATCTATCTATCTATCTATCTATCTCCTATCTATCTATCTATCTCATATCTATCTATCTCATATCCATCTATCTATCTATCTATCTCATATCTATCCATCTATCTATCTCATATCTATTTATCTATCTATCTATCTCATATCTATCTATCTCATATCTATCTATCTCATATCTATCTATCTCATATCTATCTATCTCATATCTATCTATCTATCTTTCTCATATCTATCTATCTTTCTCATATCTATCTTTCTCATATCTATCTATCTATCTATCTATCTCATATCTATCTATCTCATATCTATCTATCTATCTCCTATCTATCTATCTATCTATCTATCTATCTATCTATCTATCTATCTATCTATCTATCTATCTATCTATCTATCTCCTATCATCTATCTATCTATCTCATATCTATCTATCTATCTATCTATCTATCTATCTATCTATCTATCTATCTATCTATCTATCTATCTCCTATCTATCTATCTATCTATCTATCTATCTCATATCTATCTATCTATCTATCTATCTATCTCCTATCTATCTATCTATCTATCTATCTATCTATCTATCTATCTCATATCTATCTATCTATCTATCTATCTATCTATCTATCTATCTATCTCATATCTATCTATCTATCAATTTCATATCTTTCTATTTTATGTCTATATATTTATTTATCATCTATCTATCTATCTATCTATCTATCTATCTATCTATCTATCTCATATCTATCTATCTATCTATCTATCTATCTCAGATCTATCTATCTATCTCAGATCTATATATCTCAGATCTATCTATCTCATATGTATCAATTTATCTTAAAAATTGAGAAAATATCTCCGCTGCTGCTGGTATTCATCACCATGTTATAAGTTATTCTGGATCGGGAGGCGCCTTGTGCCATAGGCGCCTCCACTAAGTAAGTTCCATCTTTTTATTAACTCCTTTATGTACACAGTTTGGTGTGAGCGCTGAGGATTTTTCCTTTTTGTTTTGCAATGTATCTATATATCTATCTTTCTATCTATCTCATATCTTCCTATCTATCTTCTATCTATCTATCTATCTATCCATCTCCTATCTATCTATCTCCTATCTATCTATCTGTCTATCTATCTCATATCTATCCATCTCATATCTATCTATCTATCTATCTATCCATCTCATATCTATCTATCTCATATCTATAGCTCTCTCTTGCTATCTGTCTAGTAGAGAAATATGAAATAGAGTCAGGAAGGATTTGTTTTTGCCTTAAATGAGGAAAATTACCTTCTGCCTTATTTGTTTTTTAGGTAGGGGGAGGATAATAGGCTGAACTAGATAGACATATATCTTACAGATATGTTATTATTAGAGATGAGCGAACGTACTCATCCGAGCTTGATACTCGTTCGAGTAATAGCGTGTTCGAGATGCTCGTTACTCGTAACGAGTACCACGCGATGTTCGGGTTACTTTCACTTTCATCTCTGAGACGTTAGCGCGCTTTTCTGGCCAATAGAAAGACAGGGAAGGCATTACAACTTCCTAATCCTAATTCCTAATTCATACGCAGCCAGCTAAGTGTTACAGCAGGCTTGCGCAAAATTCTTTCCTGCCTCTGCTGTGCGTTCCGTAAGCGAAGTCAGCCTTCAACCACAGGCCAATAAGCGGCACATTTAATTACAGCGTTCTGTTTCTGCACTACTGGTAATACAGCATGCTGAGGGGTAGGGGTAGGCCTAGAGGACGTGGACGCGGGCGAGGACGCGAAGGCCCAAATCAGGGTGTGGGCACAGGCCGAGATCCTGATCCAGGTGTATCGCAGCCGACTGCTGCGGGATTAGGAGAGAGGCACGTTTCTGGCATCCCCATATTCATTTCACAATTAATGGGTCCACGCGGTAGACCTTTATTAGAAAATGAGCAGTGTGAGCAGGTCCTGTCGTGGATGGCAGAAAGTGCATCCAGCAATCTATCGACCACCCAGAGTTCTGCGCCGTCCACTGCTGCAACACTGAATTCTCTGGCTGCTGCTCCTCCTTCCTCCCAGCCTCCTCACTCCATTACAATAACACATTCTGAGGAGCAGGCAGACTCCCAGGAACTGTTCTCGGGCCCCTGCCCAGAATGGGCAGCAGTGGTTCCGAATCCTCTCCCACTGGAGGAGTTTGTCGTGACTGATGCCCAACCTTTGGAAAGTTCCCGGGGTCCGGGGGATGAGGCTGGGGACTTCCGGCAACTGTCTCAAGAGCTTTCAGTGGGTGAGGAGGACGATGACGATGAGACACAATTGTCTATCACTCAGATAGTAGTAATTGCAGTAAGTCCGAGGGAGGAGCGCACAGAGGATTCGGAGGAAGAGCAGCAGGACGATGAGGTGACTGACCCCACCTGGTTTGCTAAGCCTACTGAGGACAGGTCGTCAGAGGGGGAGGCAAGTGCAGCAGCAGGGCAGGTTGGAAGAGGCAGTGTGGTGGCCAGGGGTAGAGGCAGGGCCAGACCGAATAATCCACCAACTGTTTCCCAAAGCGCCCCCTCGCGCCATGCCACCCTGCAGAGGCCGAGGTGCTCAAAGGTCTGGCAGTTTTTCACTGAGAGTGCAGACGACCAACGAACAGTGGTGTGCAACCTTTGTCATGCCAAGATCAGCCGGGGAGCCACCACCACCAGCCTCACCACCACCAGCATGCGCAGACATATGATGGCCAAGCACCCCACAAGGTGGGACGAACACTGTTCACCGCCTCCGGTTTGCAACGCTGCCTCTCCCCCTGTGCCCCAATCTGCCACTGAGATCCAACCCCCCTCTCAGGACAGCTTAGGAGAGAAGAGGCACATGGCCCACGAACTGCTGCAGGGTCTGACAGAGCAGACCGACCGCTGGCTTGCGCCGCTGAGCCTCCAACCGGGCATGGTCGTGTGTGACAACAGCCGTAACCTGGTGGCAGCTCTGCAGCTCGGCAGCCTCACGCACGTGCCATGCCTGGCCCATGTCTTTAATTTGGTGGTTCAGCGCTTTCTGAAAAGCTACCCACACTAGTCAGACCTGCTCGGAAAGGTGTGCCGGGTCAGCGCACATTTCCGCAAGTCCAAGATGGACGCTGCCACCCTGCGGACCCTGCAACATCGGTTTAATCTGCCAGTGCACTGACTGCTGTGCGACGTGCCCACACGGTGGAACTCTACGCTCCACATGTTGGCCAGACTCTATGAGCAGCGTAGAGCTATAGGGGAATACCAACTCCAACATTAGTGGCGTACTGGGAGTCAGACTCCTCAATTCTTTACAGAAGAGTAGGCCTGGTTGGCAGACATCTGCCAGGTCCTTGGAAACTTTGAGGAGTCTACCCAGATGGTGAGCGGGGATGCTGCAATCATTAGCGTCACCATTCCTCTGCTATGCCTCTTGAGAAGTTCCCTGCAAAGCATAAAGGCAGACGCTTTGCGCTCGGAAACGGAGGCGGGTGAAGACAGTATGTCGCTGGATAGTCAAAGCACCCTCATGTCTATATCTCAGCACGTTCAGGAGGAGGAGCAGGAGGGGGAGGAGCATGAGGAGGAGGGGGAAGAGACAGCTTGGCCCACTGCTGAGGGTACCCATGCTGCTTGCCTGTCATCCTTTCAGCGTGTATGGCCTGAGGAGGAGGAGGAGGATCCTGAAAGTGATCTTCCTAGTGAGGACAGCCATGTGTTGCGTACAGGTACCCTGGCACACATGGCTGACTTCATGTTAGGATGCCTTTCTCGTGACCCTCGCGTTACACGCATTCTGGCCACTACGGATTACTGGGTGTACACACTGCCCGACCCACGGTATAAGGAGAACCTTTCCACTCTCATACCCGAAGAGGAAAGGGGTTCGAGAGTGATGCTATACCACAGGACCCTGGCGGACAAACTGATGGTAACATTCCCATCCGACAGCGCTAGTGGCAGAAGGCGCAGTTCCGAGGGCCAGGTAGCAGGGGAGGCGCGGAGATCAGGCAGCATGTACAACGCAGGCAGGGGAACACTCTCCAGGGCCTTTGCCAGCTTTATGGCTCCCCAGCAAGACTGTGTCACCGCTCCCCAGTCAAGGCTGAGTCGGCGGGAGCACTGTAAAAGGATGGTGAGGGAGTACGTAGCCAATCGCACGACCGTCCTCCGTGACGCCTCTGCCCCCTACAACTACTGGGTGTCGAAGCTGGACACGTGGCCTGAACTAGCGCTGTATGCCCTGGACGTGCTTGCTTGTCCTGCGGCTAGCGTCTTGTCAGAGAGGGTGTTTAGTGCGGCTGGGGGAATCATCACGGATAAGGGTACCCGCCTGTCAACCGACAGTGCCGACAGGCTTACACTCATCAAGATGAACAAAGCCTGGATTTCCCCAGACTTCTCTTCTCCACCAGCGGACAGCAGCGATACCTAAGCAATACGTAGGCTGCACCCGCGGATGGAAGCATCGTTCTCTATCATCATCAAAAACGGGGACCTTTTAGCTTCATCAATCTGTGTATTCTATTCATCCTCCTCCTCCTGCTCCTCCTCCTGAAACCTGACGTAATCACGCCGAACGGGCAATTTTTCTTAGGCCCATAAGGCTCAGTCATATAATTTTTGTAAACAATTTTTATACGTTTCAATGCTCATTAAAGCGTTGAAACTTTCACCTGAACCAATTTTTATTTTAACTGGGCTGCCTCCAGGCCTAGTTACAAATTAAGCCACATAAACCAAAGCGATTAATGGGTTTCACCTGCCCTCTTGGTTGGGCATGGGCAATTTTTCTGAGGTACATTAGTACTGTTGGTACACCAATTTTTTTGGGCCCTCGCCTACAGTGTAATCCAATTAATTTTTTGCCCACCTGCATTAAAGCTGATGTTACATCAGCTGTGCTGGGCACTGCAATGGGATATATTTATGTACCGCCGGTGGCTTCCTGGCACCCACCCATGCTGTCGGTCCACACAGAGTTGTAACTGCATGTGTCCACTTCTAAAGAACCCCAGTCTGACTGGGGCATGCAGTGTGGGCCGAAGCCCACCTGCATTAAACATGACATTACCTCAGCTGTGCTGGGCACTGCAATGGGATATATTTATGTACCGCCGGTGGCTTCCTGGCACCCACCCATGCTGTCGGTCCACACGGAGTTGTAACTGCATGTGTCCACTTCTAAAGAACCCCAGTCTGACTGGGGCATGCAGTGTGGGCTGAAGCCCACCTGCATTAAACTTGACATTAGCTTTGCTGTCCAGGGCACTGCAATGGGATATATTTATGTACCGCCAGTGGCTTCCTGGCACCCACCCATGCTGTCGGTCCACAGGGACTTCACAATAGGGAGTTGTACCTGCCTGTGTCTATGAATTAAAAACCCTGCTCCAGTTGGGGCATGCAGTGTGGGCTGAAGCCCACCTGCATTTAATCTGACGTTAGCTCTGCTGTCCAGGGCACTGCAATGGGATACATTTATGTACAGCCGGTGGGTTCTAGGGAGCCACCCATGCTGTGGGTGCACACGGAAATCCCATTGCGGAGTTGTACCTGCCTGTGACTAGTTATAAAAAACCGCAGTCTGACTGGGGCATGCAGACACCTTGACAGAATGAATAGTGTGTGGCACATAGGTTCCCCATTGCTATGCCCACGTGTGCAGCTCCTGATGGCGGTGGCACAGGATTATATTTCTCACTGCTTCTGTACAGCATTGTGGGCTATTGTCCTGCCCCTTTTAAAGAGGGCCGCTGCCTAGCCATGCCAACCCTCTGCAGTGTGTGTCTGCGGTTCCTCCTCATGGCAGACGCACTTATAAATAGACATGAGGGTGGTGTGGCATGAGGGCAGCTGAAGGCTGCGCAGGGACACTTTGGTGTGTGCTGTGGACACTGGGGTGCACGGGGGGTGGGTTGGGCAGCATGTAACCCAGGAGAAGTGGCAGCGGAGTGTCATGCAGGCAGTGATTGTGCTTTGTTGGAGTTAGTGTGGTGCTTAGCTGAGGTATGCATTGCTAATGAATGCTTTTCAGAAGTAAAAATTGTTGGGGGGGGGGCACTCTTGCCGCTATTGTGGCTTAATAGTGGGACCTGGGAACTTGAGATGCAGCCCAACATGTAGCCCCTCGCCTGCCCTATCTGTTGCTGTGTCGTTCCCATCACTTTCTTGGATTGCCCAGAATTTCACAAATGGAAACCTTAGCAAGCATCGGCGATATACAAAAATGCTCGGGTCGCCCATTGACTTCAATGGGGTTCGTTATTCGAAACGAACCCTCAAGCATCACGGAAATTTCGTCCCGAGTAACGAGCACCCGAGCATTTTGGTGCTCGCTCATCTCTAGTTATTATGCATATTTGTAATCTACATATACTGTACACTGAACATCCACTTTATTAGAGTCCCCCATCTTGTAGCACGTTGGACCTCCTTTGGCCTTCACAACTGCAGCAGTTTGTTGGAATATCGGCCCCTGCAGATAGGAATCTTCTTGTAGTTGCTGTAGATTAGATGGTGGTGCTGATATGTTCTGATCAGCTAACAGGAAGGGGTCATCGATTCATGCTGCTTGTGCCAAATTCTGACCTCCCATCAGCACAGTGCAACAGAAATCTGGATCCATCTGACCAGGAGATGCTTTTCCTGCTCAGTGATACAATTTTTGCTCTCTTTTGCCGTCTGTAGTTTTGTCATTCTTACATCCCCGGACTCAACAGGTCATTTACTTTCAGCTCATAAACGTCGCTTATATGGCTATAAGTTTAATACGCCACATTAAGAGCACCTTACTCCGCTGGTCTTAATAATTTCCCTCCATGGTGTCCAATCAACAGTATAGAGACCCAGAAATGATTCCACTATATCTTAGTATCTACAGGGTGGAATATAGGAAAGTAGCCCGCCTCTGATCCCAGCACCACAGTCTTATGAAGGTTGTTTAACCCCCTCCTGCCACAAGATGGAATTTTGCGTCCTGGCTGGGAAGGGGTACCAACAAATGCACATTAACGTATGTTCAAGAGCTGTCTCAAGCTCAGAAGTGGAGAACACCAATCCTCGCTGTTAATCCTTTGCATGCCGCAATCAATGTTGATCGCTGCATGCAAAGGGTTCAAAGAGGGAGGTCGTTCCCGCTGGGATATTATTGGCCCATGGCGAATGTAATTGTGGAAGGGCAATAGGTTGACATGGCAGCCAGATGCCAGATAATGGCATTCACATCTGGCATAGCTTCTGATCCCTATGAATAGTAATAATGCATTGCAGTACTGACTGCAATATAGCATCAGAGCGATTGTAGTATCACAGGTTTAAATCCCCATACAGGGAAATAAAATATGTAAAAAAAAATGGTCAAAAAGAACACGTAAAAAAACTGTAAAAAGATAAATGTTTTTGCACACTTTCTCTGCTCTGTTTAAAAAAAAAACTTAAAAAACCTACATTTGTTATCATCGCATCTGTAACAACTAGAGATGAGCGAACGCGTTCGTCCGAGCTTGATATTCGTGCGAATATTAGGGTGTTCGGGATGTTCGTTATTCGTAACGAACACCATGCGGTGTTCTGGTTACTTTCACTTCCTTCCCTGAGACGTTAGCGCGCTTTTCTGGCCAATTGAAAGACAGGGAAGGCATTACAACTTCCCCCTGCAACGTTTAAGCCCTATACCACCCCCCTGCTGTGAGTGGCTGGCGAGATCAGGTGTTCGCCTAATATAAAAGTCGGCCCCTCCCGCGGCTCGCCTCAGATGCCTGGTGAGTTAGATGAGGGACAGTGCTGTTTATACCGGAGCTGCTGTAGGGAAAGAATTGGTAGTTAGTGTAGGCTTCAAGACCCCCCAAAGGTCCTTATTAGGGCCACTGATAGCTGTGTGTTGGCTGCTGTTAGCAGTGGCATTTTTTTTTTTCTCAAAATCGCCTCTGCAGAGCGTTGCACCCGGCATTAGGGACAGAAGTGCTGCATAGGCAGGGAGAGTGTTAGGAGTGAGTGTAGCCTTCAAGAACCTCAACGGTCCTTTCTAGGGCCATATTTATCCGTGTGCAGTACTGTCCAGGCTGCTGTTAGCTGTGCTGCATTTTTTTTGGGCTTCTCAAAATCGCCTCTGCAGACCATTGCACCCTCCATTGATACTGCAGGGAAAGAATTGTATAGGCAGGGCCACAACACAGTTATTATTCATAGAATATACGCAGTGCTGCCTTTTGGTGGAAAAACAAGTGGAAACAAATCTATTTGTCCAGCCTCTGTCCGTCCTTATGGGCGGTGGACACGTGTGAGCTGCGTGAAAAACATTGCTAAATCATACACACCCAGCTACGCTTTACTGCTGGCTTCGCCATTTGCTTTCCTTAATTGGGAAAAAAAATACCTGCTCTGCCAGAGTTATAATAACTCTGCTACCCTCACGTTCTGTGACACATTAGCAGGGACACAGCACAGTTATTAAACTTCTCATGTTCATTGAATATACGCAGTGCTGCCTTTTGGTGGAAAAACAAGTGAAAACAAATCTATTTGTCCAGCCTCTGTCCGTCCTTACGGGCGGTGGACACGTGTGAGCTGCGTGAAAAACATTGCTAAATCATACGCACCCAGCTACGCTTTACTGCTGGCTTCGCCATTTGCTTTCCTTAATTGGGAAAAAAAATACCTGCTCTGCCAGAGTTATAATAACTCTGCTACCCTCACGTTCTGTGACACATTAGCAGGGACACAGCACAGTTATTAAACTTCTCATGTTCATTGAATATACGCAGTGCTGCCTTTTGGTGGAAAAACAAGTGAAAACAAATCTATTTGTCCAGCCTCTGTCCGTCCTTACGGGCGGTGGACACGTGTGAGCTGCGTGAAAAACATTGCTAAATCATACGCACCCAGCTACGCTTTACTGCTGGCTTCGCCATTTGCTTTCCTTAATTGGGAAAAAAAATACCTGCTCTGCCAGAGTTATAATAACTCTGCTACCCTCACGTTCTGTGACACATTAGCAGGGACACAGCACAGTTATTAAACTTAGATTATTCATTCACTAGAGGCAGTGGGGCCTTTCGTTTTCCAAAAAGGGAAAAAATTATATTTGGCCTGCAGTCTTGCGCCAATTTATTTCCTGCCTGTGAAATCAAATCACTGGTAATACAGCATGCTGAGGGGTAGGGGTAGGCCTAGAGGACGTGGACGCGGCCGAGGACGCGGAGGGCCAAGTCAGGGTGTGGGCACAGGCCGAGCTCCTGATCCCGGTGTGTCGCAGCCGACTGCTGCGCGATTAGGAGAGAGGCACGTTTCTGGCGTCCCCACATTCATCGCCCAATTAATGGGTCCACGCGGGAGACGGTTATTAGAAAATGAGCAGTGTGAGCAGGTCCTGTCCTGGATGGCAGAAAGTGCTTCGAGCAACCTATCGTCAACACGCAGTTCTGCGCCGTCCACTGCTGCAAATCCGAATCCTCTGTCTGCTGCTCCTCCTTCCTCCCAGCCTCCTCACTCCACTACAATAACACCTGCTCAGGAGCGGGAACACTCCCAGGAACTGTTCTCGGGCCCCTGCTTAGATTGGGCAGCAGCGGTTCCTCTCCCACCAGAGGAGTTTATCGTCACTGATGCCCAACCATTCGAAAGTTCCCGGGGTCCGAGGGAAGAGGCTGGGGACTTCCGGCAACTGTCTCAACAACTTTCTGTGGGTGAGGAGGACGATGACGATCAGACACAGTTGTCTTGCAGTGAGGTAGTAGTAAGGGCAGTAAGTCCAAGGGAGCAGCGCACAGAGGATTCGGAGGAAGAGCAGCAGGACGATGAGGTGACTGACCCCACCTGGTGTGCAACGCTTACTCAGGAGGACAGGTCTTCAGAGGGGGAGTCCAGGGCATCAGCAGGGCAGGTTGCAAGAGGCAGTGCGGTGGCCAGGGCCAGGGGTAGAGGCAGGGCCAGACCGAATAATCCACCAAGTGTTTCCCAAAGCGCCCCCTCGCGCCATGCCACCCTGCAGAGGCCGAGGTGCTCTAAGGTCTGGCAGTTTTTCACAGAGACGCCTGACGACCGACGAACAGTGGTGTGCAACCTTTGTTGCGCAAAGCTCAGCCGGGGAGCCAACACCAACAGCCTCACCACCACCACCATGCGCAGACATATGATGGCCAAGCACCCCACAAGGTGGGACGAAGGCCGTTCACCGCCTCCGGTTTGCACCCCTGCCTCTCCCCCTGTGCCCCAACCTGCCACTGAGATGCAACCCCCCTCTCAGGACACAGGCACTACCGCCTCATGGCCTGCACCCACACCCTCATCTCCGCTGTCCTCGGCCCCATCCAGCAGTGTAGTTCAGCGCACCGTTCAGCCGTCGCTTGCGCAAGTGTTCGAGCGCAAGCGCAAGTACGCCGCCACGCACCCGCACGCTCAAACGTTAACCGTCCGCATAGCAAAATTCATCAGCCTTGAGATGCTGCCGTATAGGGTTGTGGAAACTGAGTCCTTCAAAAGTATCATGGAGGCGGCGGCCCCGCGCTACTCAGTTCCCAGTCGCCACTACTTTTCCCGATGTGCCGTCCCAGCCCTGCACGACCACGTCTCCCGCAACATTGTGCGCGCCCTCACCAACGCGGTTACTGCCATGGTCCACTTAACTACGGACACGTGGACAAGCACAGGCGGGCAGGGCCACTACATCTCCCTGACGGCACATTGGGTGAATTTAGTGGAGGCTGGGACAGAGTCAGAGCCTGGGACCGCTCACGTCCTACCCACCCCCAGAATTGCGGGCCCCAGCTCGGTGCTGGTATCTGCGGAGGTGTATGCTTCCTCCACTAAAGCACCCTCCTCCTCCTCCTCCTCCTCTGTCTCGCAATCAAGATGTGTTAGCAGCAGCATGTCGCCAGCAGTCGGTGTCGCGCGGTGTGGCAGCACAGCGGTGGGCAAGCGTCAGCAGGCCGTGCTGAAACTACTCAGCTTAGGCGATAAGAGGCACACGGCCCACGAACTGCTGCAGGGTCTTACAGAGCAGACCGACCGCTGGCTTGCGCCGCTGAGCCTCCAACCGGGCATGGTCGTGTGTGACAACGGGCGTAACCTGGTGGCGGCTCTGCAGCTTGGCAGCCTCACGCACGTGCCATGCCTGGCCCACGTCTTTAATTTGGTGGTTCAGCGGTTTCTGAAAAGCTACCCACGCTTGTCAGACCTGCTCGTAAAGGCGCGCCGGCTCTGCGCACATTTCCGCAAGTCCCACACGGACGCTGCCACCCTGCGCACCCTGCAACATCACTTTAAGCTGCCAGTGCACCGACTGCTGAGGGACGTGCCCACACGGTGGAACTCTACGCTCCACATGTTGGCCAGGCTCTATGAACAACATAGAGCTATAGTCGAATACCAACTCCAACATGGGCGGCGCAGTGGGAGTCAGCCTCCTCAATTCCTTTCAGAAGAGTGGGCCTGGTTGGCAGACATCTGCCATGTCCTTGGTAATTTTGAGGAGTCTACCCAGGTGGTGAGCGGCGATGCTACAATCATTAGCGTCACCATTCCTCTGCTATGCATCTTGAGAAATTCCCTGCAAACCATAAAGGCAGCTGCTTTGCGCTCGGAAACGGGGGCGGGGGAAGACAGTATGCCGCTGGATAGTCAGGGCACCCTCCTGTCTATTTCTCAGCGCGTACAGGAGGAGGAGCATGAGGAGGATGAGGAGGAGGGGGAAGAGACAGCTTGGGCCGCTGCTGACGGTACACCGGCTGATTGCCTGTCATCCTTTCAGCGTGTATGGCCTGAGGAGGAGGAGGAGGATCCTGAAAGTGATCTTCCTAGTGAAGACAGCCATGTGTTGCGTACAGGTACCCTGGCACACATGGCTGACTTCATGTTAGGATGCCTTTCTCGTGACCCTCGCGTTGCACGCATTCTGGCCACTACGGATTACTGGGTGTACACACTGCTCGATCCACGGTATAAGGAGAACCTGCCCACTCTGATTCCCGAAGAGGAAAGGGGTTCGAGAGTGTTGCTATACCACAGGACCCTTGCGGACAAGCTGATGGTAAAATTCCCAGCCGACAGCGCTAGTGGCAGAAGGCGCAGTACCGAGGGCAAGGTAGCAGGGGATGTGCGTAGATCGAGCAGCATGTACATCCCAGGCAGTGCAACAGTCTTTAAGGGCCTGGCCAGCTTTATGGCTCCCCACCAAGACTGTGTCACCGCTCCCCAGTCACGGCTGAGTCGGCGGGAGCACTGTAAAAGGATGGTGAGGGAGTACGTAGCGGATCGCACGACCATCCTTGGTGACGCCTCTGCCCCCTACAACTACTGGGTGTCGAAGCTGGACATGTGGCCTGAACTAGCGCTGTATGCCCTGGAGGTGCTTGCTTGTCCTGCGGCTAGCGTGTTGTCGGAGAGGGTGTTTAGTGCGGCTGGGGGAATCATCACAGATAAGCGTAGCCGCTTGTCAGCCGACAGTGCCGACAGGCTAACACTCATCAAGATGAACAAAGGCTGGATTTCCCCAGACTTCTGTTCTCCACCAGCGGACAGCAGCGATACGTAAGCAATACGTAGGCTGCACCCGCGGATGGAAGCTACGTTCTCTCTCACCATCCAAAACGGGGACATTTCTGCTTCATCAATCTGTGTCTAATATTCCTCCTCCTCCTCCTCCTGCTCCTCCTCCTGAAACCTCACGTAATCACGCTGAACGGGCAATTTTTCTTAGGGCCACAAGGCTCACTCAAATAATTTTTCAGAACAATTTTTATAAGTTTCAATGCGCTTAAAAGCATTGGAACTTTAACTTGAACCAATTTTTCGTTACACTGGGCTGCCTCCAGGCCTAGTTACCACTTAAGCCACATTAACCAAAGCGATTAATGGGTTTCACCTGCCCTCTTGGCTGGCCATGGCCAATTTTTGGGATGTACATTAGTACTGTTGATACAGCAATTTTTGTGGGCCCTCGCCTACAGTGTAATCAAATTAATTTTTAGGCCACCTGCATTACAGCTGACGTTACCTCAGCTGTGTTGGGCAATGCAATGGGATATTTTTGTGTACCGCCGGTGGGTTCCAGGGAGCCACCCATGCTGTAGGTGCACACTGAGTTTTTAATACATCTGTACACTTCTAAAGAACCCGTCTGACTGGGGCATGCAGTGTGGGCCGAAGCCCACCTGTATTACGCACGACATTACTACCTCAGCTGTGTTGGGCAATGCAATGGGATATTTCTATGTACCGCCGGTGGCTTCCTGGCACCCACCCAGGCAGTGGGTCCACAGGGAGTTTAACCTACATGTGTCCACTTGTAAAGAACCCCAGTCTGACTGGGGCATGCAGTGTGGGCCGAAACCCACCTGCATTAACCCTTTCCAGTCCACTGTGTGACCTGTGAAGACATTAGGGTTTAAGGCTGTACAGCTCCGTTGTTGGTAGACGTCCGTCGGGGTTCTCTTACTGTATATTGCCAGCCTCTCTGCTGTCGGAGCCTATCCTACGTGTCAGCTCATGCAGTACTGGCTTTAGCCAGCATATAGCGCCGTTGTATAACAGCAGAAAAAGAGTAAGCCCCCTAGGAAAACCATATACAAATTGGATTGGAAAGGGTTAAGCACAACATTACTACCTCAGCTGTGTTGGGCAATGCAATGAGATATTTCTATGTACACCCACCCATGCTGTAGGTGCACACGGAGTTTTTACTACATCTGTACACTTATAAAGAACCCCAGTCAGACTGGGGCATGCAGTGTGGGCCGAAGCCCACCTGCATTAAGCACGACATTACTACCTCAGCTGTGTTGGGCAATGCAATGGGATATTTCTGTGTACCGCCGGTGGGTTCCAGGGAGCCACCCATGCTGTGGGTCGACAGGGACTTCACAATAGGGAGTTGTACCTGCCTGTGTCTATGAATTAAAAAGCCCGGTCTGACTGGGGCATGCAGACACCTTGACAGAATGAATAGTGTGTGGCACATAGGTTCCCCATTGCTATGCCCACGTGTGCAGCTCCTGATGGCGGTGGCACAGGATTCTATTTCTCATTGCTTCTGTACAGCATTGTGGGCTATCGCTCCGCCACTTTTAAAGAGGGTCGCTGCCTAGCCGTGCCAACCTCTGCAGTGTGTGCCTGCGGTCCCTCGTCATGGCAGACGCAATTCTAAATAGACATGAGCGTGGTGTGGCATGAGGGCAGCTGAAGGCTGCCCAGGGACACTTTGGTGTGCGCTGTGGGGGGGGAGGGGGGGCGGTTGGGCAGCATGTAACCCAGGAGAAGTGTCAGTGGAGTGTCATGCAGGCAGTGATTGTGCTTTGTTGGAGGTAGTGTGGTGCTTAGCAAAGGTATGCCATGCTAATGAGGGCTTTTCAGAAGTAAAAGTTGTTGGGGGGGGGGCCCACTCTTGCCGGTATTGTGGCTTAATAGTGGGACCTGTGAACTTGAGATGCAGCCCAACACGTAGCCCCTCGCCTGCCCTATCCGTCACTGTGTCATTCCCATCACTTTCCTGAATTGCCCAGATTTTCACACATGAAAACCTTAGCGAGCATCGGCGAAATACAAAAATGTTCTGGTCGCCCATTGACTTCAATGGGGTTCGTTGTTCGAAACGAACCCTCGAGCATCACGGGAAGTTCGTTCCGAATAACGAACACCCGAACATTTTGGTGTTCGCTCATCTCTAGTAACAACCCATACAATAAGTGTAACAAACCTTTTTATCTTGCACAGCAAATGCTATAATACGTATTAAAAAACGGAGCCAAAACACTTATGTTGTTCATTTCTCTTCTCAGAAAAACACAATAAAAATGATCAAAAAAGCCATATGCACCTCAACAGGTACCACTAAAAACTACAGCTCGTTCCACAAAAAACAAGCCCTCATAGAGCTCCATCCATAGAAAAATAAAAAAGTTCTGTGCTTTATTTCTCACTACCCTCCAAAAAAAGTAATAGAAGTTATACAATACATTATATGTATCCAAAAAAATGGTACCAATAAAAATTACAGCTCACCATGCAAAAAACAAGCCCTCATACGGACATGTTGAGGAAAAAATTTAAAAGTTATGGCTTTTTTAAAGTGGAGATCAAAATCCCCAAAAAATCATCACAGTGTCACCGCCAAAATTTTCACTCAGGAGTTAAAATAAAATCTGTCTTTGTTGCCCAAGCAACCAATCCCAGCACAGCTTTCATTTTACGTCAGCAGTACAAGAAATGAAACTTGTCGGTAAGTCAATAAAGCTTTGGAAAAAACATCCACTTGCTTGCTCTCCCTGTCACAGTATTGGCAGAGGCGGACTACTTTTCCGTGGCCCACCCTGTATTATATATTCAAATTTTCCACCGTATTGCATCTTTTATAACATCCGTTAGTAGTGAGTTCTGTAATAGCAGAGCAATGCCCCCCCCCCCCCCCCCCCCAATCCACCGATAAACTCCATCTGTTGGCACTTGCTGAAATTAACCAGCGTCTACGTATGTTTTGTGTCCCGGGTGCACTGATACTTGACAAGTCTTTTCTTCCCAGTTCACGGTCAGATATTTGAGAGGGGGAGTTAATTATCCTCCAGTACGTTCTGCAGATCCCGGTATGCGATATAATAGTCCTACTAACACGCCCTGACTTCCTGCTGTACTCAAAATACAGGGTGTAATCCAAAAGACTGATCCAACACTATATCTCATACTAACGTGCCATAACAATAGCCTTCTTCAGCAAGAAGGCACGGATGCGCTACATGATGGTATGGCTCACGGCCCCTTGGAGCCTCGGAACATTGATTTTAATTTTTTGTTGTGGCCCCTGTATGAAATGGAGAGTAAAACCTGATTGCAAAGTTGAAGAGTAGCATGTGAGGTGCAGTGGGACCTCTGCTGTGACTGAATTAAAGAAAGTGTTCTTGAAGTGGCCTCCTTCTGCTACGCTACATGCATGGGGCCATCCTGTGATAACTAGGCTTGGGTAGGAAATGGGTAAATACTGATGTAAAGAGTTAACAATGACCAGAAAGTACTCAGACCTTACTTAGTTTCTGATCGACGTAAGGGTTTCTATAGAAGTTATAGAAACCCTTCTTCAGTAGGTTCTTGTACACGTAGGAAATATACTTATATTGTATAGTGTGTCAAGACTGCATTGGGCAACACTGACTGGTTTGAAATCAGAAAAGGTGTTCGACAAGGCTGCATTCTATCCCCAGCCCTGTTCAACTTGTATGCCGAAATGATCATAAGGCGATGCGTTGTGGATGAATCCCCAAGTGGAGTGAAAATTGGTGGAAGAGACATAAAGAATCTTCGATATGCTGATGGCACAACTGTACTTGGAGAAAATGAAAAGGACCTTTAATGCCTAATTCGAAGAGTCAAAGAAGAAAGCGAACCCGTGGGACTGTATCTCAATGCTAAGAAAACAAAGCTGCTGACAACGGCAAGCAATGTTGTACCACACATAACAATCGACAATGAAGAAATTGAATCAGTCCAAGATTTCACTTTCCTTGGATCCAGGATCGACCGCAGTTGCGAATCGGGGCCTGAAATCAAACGAAGAATCAGCCTTAGCCGTACTGCAATGCAAGTAATGGTGAAGATATGGAAGAGCAAAGATATCAACATTACAACAAAGATTGGAATAAGCAATGCAATAATTTTCCCAATACCTACATAAGCATGCGAAAGCTGGACACTCAAGAAAGTAAACCGAAGAAGGATCGAAGCCTTTGAGCTGTGGTGCTGGCGGTGTATGCTGTGCATACCATGGTCACAAATAAGGCGATCCTAGACCGTGTCAGACCAAAAGTATCACTAGAAAGCAAAATCACCAAGAAACGGCTCTTATACTTTGGTCATGTCATACGAGCCAATTCTCTGGAAACAGCATTAATGCTCGGCACAGTCAGTGGGTCGAGAAGAAGAGGATGCCAAAGAACACGCTGGCAAGACAGAATCAAGATTGACACGAACAGGACTGTGGAAAATCTGAAGGGAGTGGCCAAAGACAGAGAAGCATGGCGCATGCTGATCCACAAGGTGACCGAAAGTCAGCAATGACTGAACTGATTTTGCTATATAAGGTACTCCTTCTTTTTGTTCTGGGCCCTGAATCTTGGGATGTCGATTCACTGGGTGTATGCCGGCATAATAAATACCTCATTACTGAAGAAACAAGTCTCCAGGGTCCACGGTTCCCGCAACAATCCGATAGTGCAGTCCGGGGCTGACACAATCATTGCCGGATCATGTTAGTGATCCGCAAAGCGATGATTCAGTGCAGATGCAATGCAGATTACTAGTAAGAGCATGACCCAATCACAAGACAATACAAATTTCAATGTGAACATGTGTGTTGGAATTTGGAGCTATCGCCTCGTTGGACCTGTTTTCGCTCCAGGGACTTTCAACACAGATCATTACCTGAATCTCCTGCGGACAATGGCGGATGACATCCTGGATAATCTGTCCCTATTGTAGCAACTGGTGCTTCTGTGAATTGATGCTTCTCTGAAACTGAAAGTAAAAAATCTCAGTCTCAAGATGGTGACTGATAAGCCCCAGACAGGGGGCTGCACTGCAAGGAAGTGGCTGAAATACACAGAGTGTGACAGGATGTGGGAGTAGGCATGGGAAAATGTGTTTACACCAGAGTGGCCCTTTACATTACTCACATTGCAACTGCACCATCAATATGGCACCAGCCTCATTTCTTGCCTAAATTTGAAGGAGCACTGCAAAATATAAATAGCAAAAATGAAAGTTGAACAATAAAACAAAGTCAGAGTAATATCTCGTTACAGAAGCTCCAATTGTTATCATAAATTCCATCCATCCATCCGCGATCTGCGTTTCCCTTGAGAAGCTGTGTTCTATCAAGTTCACCATTGAATAAAGGAAACAGTTTCTAGCAGTATGTGTCATGGACTTTGCTGTCTTCTTATCTCCCAATTGATACAATGGAGCCCCTGTAACTGTGAATTTTACCAAATTTCTTGCCACTCTGATCAAGTGTGTTGATTGGCCCCTATGTGCTTCTGGTTTCTTGTAGCAATGGATTAGCTCCCATACCCGCAACTGAGAAAGGCCAGGAAAGTTCTACCTGGAGTGTAATGAGTGTAGGTAGACTGGGTTGGACTCCACGATGGCCTGTGCCTGAACCGAGCAGGATGAATTGTATGGAATTCAGACCCAAACATAAAATCACATGACAGTTTTTTTGTGCACCACTTTCAGTAGGAACCCACATTAGATGGGAAAATCCAGAGGTCTGAGTGGCATCCAACAAAGCTGGGTCATTAGTGCTAGACTAGCCAGGGCCGGGATGTCACTGCCAACCATGTGGGGGGGGGGGGGTCCCATGTAACGGAGTGGAGAACATTACAAGAATGATGCGGTTGAGGAAAACATCCAGTGAAAGGGGACTCTGTGGAGGATTTTATGGGTCAGAGGAGGACTTTAGGAAACTGCAACCAAATTCAACATTGGTGCTCCAACTAATGTGTCCGAATGCACAACTCGCAGTTCCTTAGCACGGATGGGCAATAGCAGCAGATCAACAGTTCCAACGCCATTGTGTCTAAGAGAAACAGTAAGATGAGACTCCAGTGGGCAAAAGAGCACAACAATTGTATCACTGAGCGGTGTAAAGACATTGCCTAGTCAGATGATTCCAGATTTCTGTTGCACCGTGCTGATGGAAGGCCAGAATTTGGCACAGGCAGCATGAATTGATGATCCCTTCCTGTCAGCTGGAAAGAACTTTTCAGCACCTCCATCTAATTTTCAACAACTTCAAGAAGCTTCCCATCTGCAGGGGCCGATATTCCAGAAGAACAATTTTAATATTGAGTAGAATCTTCACCATGATGAGTTGCTGCAGGTCTGAAGGACAATCAAAGATTCAGTGCACAACTGGATGGGGGTTTCTAATAAAGTGTCCACTCAATGTATTATACTTTGTTCCCAAAACTGGTTTGTCGCCAAGTATTCATTGTGCAATATTTAAAAACTAGCGCGCAAATCCTTTCTGATCCCATGATGTCTCACTTCTGAAGCACAATGTGACCATTGTGCGCTGACCCGTTGAGAATGTATGTATGAAAATATATGTTTGAGAAAGGCGCACATACGGGACTCAATGGCATTCAGTATAATAGCAGATAATTATTCGCACTGTACTTCACATCGGCTAAGTTCACTAGGTCTCCATACACCAGTGCCCCTTGGTCAACGGGTAAAAGGAGTTTGACGGGATATTTTATAACTGCGGCATTAACGAGAATCCAAGTTATGCAGAACATTCACAAATGTATGCGGTGCCACCAGTCCCATACTACAATGCCCCCCTTTCATCCGCCGTCAAAGAAAGTCTTTGTGGCATCAGGAAGCCAGAGGAAAACTGTCAATTGCATTATTACACTGACATTCCACAGGCTGTTTTTCGAGTTTTGTGCCTTTTTCATGCCTAATGGGATTGTAAATGATTTTTGTTCTCCCTTTTAACTGGTGTTAAGATGTTAGGGATGTCCAGTCCATCACTCCGGAGCCTCGACAACTATGTGCAACACCTGAAAACAAGGCAGGACTCAGCTCTGAAGTGACATCAAGTGACAAATAACTCCAGTGACATCTCCCAGGGTATTGTCAATCAAGGATCTGAAGGGAAAGAGAAAAGAAGTGTCCATAAGCCACACAATGATGACCATTGTAATATCCCTAACCCCTTAAGGACACTGCCCTTTTTTATCTTTGGCTTTTCCTCCTCACGTTAATGAAATAACTCTTTTATATTTGCACCAATATAGTTCCTTTTTTTTGGGGGGGGGGGGGGGGGGGGAGTTGTATTTTTCAATGTTACTATTTGATACACTGAAAAACTTTTTTAACAATTCTGGAGTGAAATGCGGAAAAAACTCATTTCTGCCATCTTGGAGGAGTCTTGTTATTACAGCATACACACTGCAATAAAAATTACATGACAGCTTTATTCCATGGGTCAGTGCGATTGTGACGGTACCAAACTTATAAAGTTTTTTTTGGCGGCACTACTTAATAAAAAGTGAAATATCTTTAAACATTCTCTGTTGCCGCCTTCTGAGAGCTTTAATAGTTTATATTGACATCATTTCGGAGTTTATGTGACTTTTTGTTGGTTTTTATTACATTTTTTTTTGGAGACGGGGTGATCAAAAATCACATTGAATGAATAATGCGTTACGGGGCTAGCTGCTGGAAACGTTTTATAGTCATGATGAAACCACTAAATTTCAGAGGTCTACCATCAGGAGGACCCTGAACAATAATGGTGTGCATGGCAGAAGGAGAAAGCCGCTGCTCTCCAAAAAGAACATTGCTGCCTATCTGCAGTTTTTTAAACATCACCTGGACAAAGCAGAAGACTGTTGGAAGGATGAGACCAAAACAGAACTTTTTAGGCCTCATGTCAATGGGGAAAATCAGGCCCGCCGCGGTTTCTTCATGTAGAATCGGTAGCGGGTCCCTCCTGCCCCACGGACATAAGGCCTACAAATCAGAATAAACTCACCTGCTCCGGACGATGCGGATCTTCCTTCCTTCGCGGCCCGATCTTCTTTCTTCGGCCCGACGGATGTGCTCAGCACGCCGGCGGCATGCCGCGCATGCGTCGGGCACATCCGCCAGGCCAAAGAAAGAAGATCCGACCGCGAAGAAGGGAAGAACCGCATCGTCCGGAGCAGGTAAGTTTAATTCTGGTACGGGTCTCCCGCGGATCCGGACAGCTTCCATAGGCTTTAATAGAAGCCTGCAGGAGCCATCCCCGCGGGAGACCCGCACAAAAATGGAGCATGTCCATTTTTTTTCCCACACGCGCCTGACAGAAAAAATGACATCCGCAGGTATTTAACTACCTGTGGGTGTCCAATGCATCCCTATGGGGCGCGGATCCACGTGCAGGAGAAACGCTGCGGATTTAAAGCCTGTGGACATGAGGCCTTAGGCTTAAATGAGTAGCATTATGCTTAACCACCTAACGCTGCAGGACATAAGTTTAGGTCATGGCTGCGGGGTACTTAACGCAACAGGACGTAAACTTACATTCTGTGGATGGCGTGGGATCAGAAGCTGTACCCGTGCTATCCTGCATAGGGAGCCAGCTATTACTGATAGCCGGCCTCCCACTGCAACAGCAGGGATAGATAAAAACAACGATGCAAAGGGATTACAGAGGGAGCGCGCTCCCTCTGTGACGTTATCAGCCCTCCATGTTTTAATTGCGAGGGGCCGATAGGTTGCCATGGCAACAGGATGCCAGATACTGGTATTCCAGATCGGCATTGCCTTCAATCACTATTGTAAGTCATAAGGCATTGCAGAAGAGAAGTACCGCAATGCATTATCATAGCAATCATAACTCTTAGGGGTCCCACACACTTGGGTTTTTTTAAATGCTGCATTTTTTTCACGCGATTGTCAATGGGACTTTCAAATGTTAAAAACGCAACACATCAAAAACACAAGTTACATTGCATTTTTAACATTAGAAAGTCCCATTGACAATTGCGTTAAAAAAAACTCAGTGTTAAAAAAACGCAAGTGTGTGGGAGCCCTTATGGTTCAAATCGTCTAGAGGAGGATAAAAAATAAAGATAGTGTAAAAAAAACATGTAAAAAAATAATTAAAAAACTTTTTTGCACACTTTACTTTATTTGTATAAAAGATAAAACAATTTAAAATCCCACATATTTACCATGTTTACCCAAAAATAGGTCCTACCCCGATAGTAAGACCTATCGAGTTTTCAGCGGACGCTTGAAATATAAGGCCTCCCCCGAAAATAGGACCTATCTCAGGTGCCCCAAAATTAAAAAAAAATTAATACCTAGTTCACCGCATCCCAATGGTTTCCGGCAGCGCTGCGGCAAGCGGCTAAGTCCTCTCCGTCTGCCTGCTCAGCTTCTGCTGGTGACGGGGCTTTGAATACCCCGCCTCCAGTAGAGCAAGCCCTGTGATTGGCTAATCTCAGCGCCATCTGCCAATCACAGCTTGATAAGCCAATCACAGCTATTCAGTGGATGACATTACTGAATGGCCGTGATTGGCTCATCGAGCGCTGGCTGTGATTGGCTGCTGGCGCTGAGATTAGCCAATCACAGCGCTCGCAAGGCTGGAGGCGGTGTGTTCAAAGCCCCGTCGCCAGAAAGAAGTTGAGCAGGCAGACGGGGATGACACTTCCCTCAGAGCCGCTGGAGACCATTGGGGCGCCATGGACCAGGTAAGTATAAGCCCCCCTTCCCCCTATAATAACACACTGTGCCCTTTTTCGGGCTAAAAATAATATAAGACAGCGTCTTATTTTTGGGGAAACACAGTAGATGCAGTTACACCAGATACTGACAGCAAAGGTTCACATACTTTTGCCAGTCACAGACATATAATATTCGTTCATTTACCCCAATAAACAATTAATGCCAAGTCTAATATTTTGACTCATTTGTTTGATTTGGTTCTTTTTATCTACTTTTATAACTTGTGTGAAAATCTGATATAATTTTAGGTAAAAAATAAGCAGAAATATGGAACATTCTGAAGGGTTCACAAATTTTCAAGCACCACTATAGATCCTTCAGAGTGAAAGGGTTAAAGGGATTTGGAATAAGACGTCTTTGTCAGACGTTCCAGATTTACACGCCTTGGTTTTTCTTCGGCTTACAGCAAGCACGAGGGATAACATGGTTTAGCGTGAATCTATGGGGATTTGATACAAATTGGATGCTAATTCCATTGTTCTTCCTATTGTTCTTGTGTCCAATTGACCAGTAAATTCCAAGCGTGCCGCGCTGCTTCCCAAGATCAGCTCCCCGCTTGTTTGTTTAAGTCAAAGTCTATAGATGTAGATCTCGGAAAACTTGACTTGACAGGTAACCTGTCCCACAATCCTTCCCACTGTGAGGATGACAAGCCTTCAGGGTGACGGACTGTAGCCCTCAGGGGTGTCTTGTGTAGTGATTGACAGCTGTTGGAAACATGATGACAAGATAGTTTACATCTGTTTAGTATCATGACTGCCCATTGTCATTCTAGGTACGTTCTACTACTGGTGGTGCAGATGCCAGACCTCTGTGGAGCTTTAGAGCGACGTTACACATTATATCGGAAATAATACATGCGGCTTGGTCGTTGCAGGATGGAATGTGATGACTGTATTCCTAACACAAAGTCCACATTCCTGCCATTCACTGCATTCCCGGTCAGGTCTGAAAGCTCAATATGCTTTACTACAGTCAGAGATGTGACAAAACCAACTGGTATAATGAATGAATGAAGCCTAGTAACTATGATGCGATGTAGTGATGGACACTTTCCATCAGTGGGCTAGATGGATGTTCTACCATTTGCTATTACTGGGTTGACTATATACACTGAAACGCCACTACACTATATTGACAAAAGAACCAGACACACATAGAAGGTCATGAAATTCAATTTTACTCACATTTTCCAATACAGAGTTGGGTCAACTTTGGTCTTAAACAGGTCTTCGAGGGGGAATACTGTAGATGACCTATCCTCAGTTTTTTTTATTAGTTTAATGGATTTATATTGCCAAGTGGATATATAATTTCACCAATAAACCTGTGGATTACTCTCTCCAAGCCCTGGTGAATACAACTGTGGGCAGGGGTATAACTATAAAGGATGCAGGGGATGCACCCGGGCCCAGGAGCCTTAGAGGGCCCATAAGGCCTCTCTTCTCCATATAGGGAGCCCAGTACTATGAGTAAAGCATTATAGTTGGGGGCCCTGTTACAAGTTTTGCATCGGGGCCCCGGAGCTTCAAATTACGCCTCTGACTGTGGGATATCGTAGACTAGGATTATAGGGGGTGTTCTCAACTGTGACCCCACCTCCCTGTAAAGTAAGTTGATTACCTTCACTTCTACTTCTTGGCCATGTTCCCTGGAGCACTGGGTACTGTTCACTTATTTAACATGTTGTACTTCATGGTCAGGAGCTGGGAATGCCATCTGGACATACATCTTCTGTTGAGGACGATGTGCTTTTGGCACCAAGGTCTTTGGATGTATCAGTAAGCAATAAAACGGCTGCTGATTTCCTCCCCTTCTCCTCTCATCTGATGTCCTGTTGGTAACGCTGTGATGCACATTCCCATTTGTGCCTTATTTTGTATAATTGCGGTTTATTGCCGGTCTGCGTTACTGTCTCGCAAAAGATTTGTTGGGTTCATGAGGAATTCTATTGAGCTTAGAGACACTTTTTAGCTGCTGTATTGCTGAGGATGTGTAGTAGGATGTATGTGTGACCATAAAGAGCTTTCCAGAGAGCTTCCTAGGGGTGATTTATGGCAATGTAGGACTGAACAAGAACAGTGTGTTACATAGTGGACGACTACATGTGCACCGCCGGTTACTGCAGCTCTGTTGGGACTGCTGATGTTAGTCTTACAATGTTGCGCTGCATCTCTTTTTTAGAGTCATTTACATAAGCGAGTTTCATGCAAGTGTAATATCGATCAAAGAAACTCAGATCGGTATTGCACTTGCAAAGATGCAATTTTTATATAAGTGTGATGCGTTTTGCAAAAAAACCGTATCACATTCCTATTGCCGCACTCGCGATTTTCAAGTGAATGAAAAACAGCCCAACATTATAGGAGCAAAAGAAAAAAATCACATTTACATGAAACTTGCATGTTCTTTCTATGCAATGCAATTTATTAAATTTTTTTTTGCTTCCATAGGGATTCATGGGAGACATTGCCCAAAAATAGGACATGCTGCAATGTTACTCTCACATGACTTTTTCTAGCAGAACTGCGAGAGAAACATTGCACATGTAAATGCCCCCAGAAAGCAAGCGGGAAAATCACCCCTATATTATACCCTTATAAGAGTTGGAAACATAGTAACATAGTTCGTAAGGCCGAATGAAGACAATGTCCATCTAGTCCAGCCTGTCTATCCTCCTATGTTGTTGATCCAGAGGAAGGCAAAAAAAAAAAAAAACAAGAGCAGAAGCCAAATAGCCCTTTTGGGGAAAAAACTTTCTTCCCGACTCCCTAATGGCAATCAGACTGTTCCCTGGATCAACCCCTAATAGTTCCTACCTGCCTGTAAACCCAGATTAACAAAAATGTTGCCCCATTTGTCTTCTGCAGCTTCTACATATCACTGCATATAGAAACTGCAGTCTAAATCTCACTAGGGGATCCGTCAGTGAGGCAGGACTGACGGCTTAGTTTCCCTCTGAGTTTTCCTCTCCTGCACCTTCATAGCAGCTCATTTATGACCACGTTAAAGTTTATCTGCAGGAGAGAGAAGATAAGGGCTGTAGACTAAGGTGTCAGACTGATGGATCTCTTTTTGAGATTTTCACTCGACTTCCTCTAAACAGTGATATGTAGAAGTTGCAGAAAACTAACAGTGCAAGTTTTTAATTAAACCCTATCGTAAAAATAATTGTCAGCCTAAGTACATGCATTTAGGTGAAAAAAATTGGCCCTAAAAGGTGTCCATAGTCTTTAAGTCATGTGATGAAGCAGCCCACCTCAGGTCCTGGATCGATTCCTTGCTCTTCACTCCTCTCCAGATTTTAATGCAGATCTGAGTCATAATCCACAGCAAAGTCGTGAGCATGGAATTGATCTTAGACTTGAAGTACGGCTGCCATTGAGCTGATGCATGTAAAAGTATCTACACTCCCCTCAACCAACCACCTGTGCTCCCCTGATGCACGTACTGCAAAAAGTATCCAAGCCACGTATAAAAGTCAAGACATATTGGCAATGACTCATTTCTTACGCTTTTTCTGCAGTGGAAAATTCGCTACGGATTTTTGTGCAGATCTCTATCCAAATTCACATCAAAATCTACACGTAATGCGCAGATTCTGGTGAAGATTCCACATCCTTGTTTAACCCCTTCCCTCCATATGGCGTAAGGGTACGTCATGGCAGCGGGGTACTTCCCACAACTGGACATACCCTTACGTCATGTGGATAGCGCGAGATCATAAGCGATCTCGCACTATCCGGCAGCGGGAGCCGGCTGTCACTGATAGCTGACCTCCCGCTGCATCAGCGGGGGTGCATCAGAGATGCGCCCCCCCCCCACGCCGTTAACCCCTTCCCTGACATGATCTATGTAGATTGCGGCACAGGAAGCGTTCACAGAGGGAGTGCGCTCCCTCTGCGATGTTAATGGGCTCTCGCAATATAACGCAGAGAGTCCGTCTGGTTGCCATGGCAACAGGACGCCAGATACCGGCACCCTGTTTCGCCATTGCCTATGATTGGTGTAATAGGCGATAAGGCATTGCAGGAGAGAAGCCCTGCAATGCCTTATCATAGCGATCAGAGCTGGTATGGTGTAAGTCCCTCAGAGGGACACATATGGTGTAAAAGAAAGATCAAAATAATGTACAAAAAATAAAAATGTAAAAAAACCCTTTTTGGGGGCTTTTTCTCAAATTATCAAAAAGAAAACCCCACATATTTGATATCGTCGTGTCCATAACGACACCTAGAATAAGTTGAACACGCCTTATACCCTGCACAGCAAAAAAGCGTTAAAAAAACACAAAGAAAACTGAGGCAAAATGCTAATTTTTAGCATTTTGCCTCCCAAAAAATGCAAAAAAGCTGTATGTACCCCAAAATGGTACTAATAAAAACCACAACTGGTCTCGCAAAAAATAAGCCCTCACAGAGCTCCGTCCATGGTAAAATAAAAACATTATAGAACTTTGAATGCAGCGATTTAGGGAAAAAAAGACTTCCAAAAAATGGTTTTTATTACAGAAAAATGGAAAAACCTTAAAAAATACATAAGAATTTTGGTAACGTTGTAATCCTACCGGACTGCAGAAAAAATGTATTGTGTTATTTATGCTGCATAATTAATGCTTTAAAAAAAATCCATTACAGAATTGATGCGTTTACTCTTCCTGGGATCATAAAAAAAATAATAAAAGTTTTACAATAAAGTTTACATACTCAAAAATGGCACCGATAAAAACTAGTTTGCCACGCAAAAAACAAGCCCTTATACGGCCACGTCGATAGAAAAATAAAAAAAGTTATGGCTTTTGAAAAATGGAGATTAAAATCTGCCAAAAATCGTTGCATCCTTAGGGCGCCCACCCACTGGCGATTTTTTTTCCTTTGCGTTTTGCGTTTTTTCTCAAGAGCAATTAGTTTTGAATGTACTCCTGTCCACTGGCGTTTTTTGTTTCAGTCCGTTGCAATTTTTAACATAGGAACTGTCAGTTGCATATGTGTCCTTATTTTTCTCTTAATGCACCCATGAATGTCAATGGAAATTAACGGAAAAAGCCGCGAAAATGCCGCGAAAAAGCCACGAAAAACGCGCGGAAAACGCGACGAAAACGCTGCGTTTTTCACGCACGAAAATCGCGAACGCCAGTGGGTGGGCGCCCTTAAGCCCAAAATAGGCCGTGTCCTTAAGGGGTTAAAGAGGTGAAATCTGAACAGCACAAAAGCAGAAAACTTTGCTTCACATATAAAAAACAAGTCATTTTGGTGACAGCTCATTTTTTATTTTCACATAGCCTAATTTACCACGAATATGATCTGGAATCCATGCCGATCCATGAATTCATGAATGGGTGAGTGCTTCCTCTGACTGGCTGAGCATGGGGGCCAATCAGAGGCAGCTGTCATTCAATAGCTGAGAGCTGCCTTTGATTGGTCACAGTGCTCAACCAATCAGAGGCAGACCATTCAGCAGGCAGGTATTTTAAAACCCCGCCTGCTGAATACTACTCAGAGCAGTGCAGGAGAAGAGTCCCAGCAGATGAAGCAAGGTGAGTATTTTTTTTTTTTATCACCATTTTTTTCTTGTTTTTCAGCGAAGGGCTTTAAATATAAGATAAAATAATTACAGGATGACGGCAGCTGGATCCCCTACTGCAGCTGTCATGTGTAACAACTGTGGTAGGGAATTCTTTAATCCCCGCAGGGAAGAAAAATTCCTTTGCTGCATCTGCCACAGATGTGACAGGTGCAGCAGGGAATTCTTGTCCTTGCGGGGATGAAGGAAACATCTTTTTTTTTCTACACTAAAATTCTTGTTTTTCAGGGAAGAGCTTATATGTAAAGCTCTTCCCTGAAAAACAATTCAGGGGTTCCGGCAGACCGTTGTCTTCAATGGAGCCGCCGGCAGCAGCCGCGGCTTCGTTGAAGGCAATCCACGGACCTGCATACACGCGTGTTTTTGCGCGTACATAGGTGTGCACCTATGTATGCACCTATGAATGCACAAAAACACGCTGGTGTGAAGCCACCGTGACTCAGAGATTGTCCATTTAAAAGGACTAAATCCACACGTGGATCTACAGTAAACTCATGTGCAAAACTGCAAATTAAGGCTGGTCGTGGTTTTCTGATGTGGATTTTGAGGTGGCATCCACGCGAAGAGTTTATTGTAGTATTTTAGACTACGGGTTTTATTTATGTTAGTGGAATAAACCTGCATTATCAAAGCTTACTAAAGCTACTTAGTCATACACCAGAAAAAGACAGGTAGGTGATAGTGTTGAGCGAACCGAAACAGTAGAAACCTGTTTTGGCTTGAACTTTGCTAAAAGTTCGGTACGGCATGGACCTGCACCTCCGGCGGTGTGTTCCTAACAGTTGAATTTCCAAAAATCATTTCTTCTTCCTCTTCCTTCTCATCTTCATCTTCTTTTTTTCTTCCTGTTTCTTCTCTTCCTCTTCTTGCTCTTCCTTTTCCTCCTCTTCTTTTCCCTCTTCTTCCTCTTTTTTTGTATCCCTATTAAAGGAGTCTTACCATCTCGGCTTTTAATGACCCACAAAGCAGAACCCAACCCAACCACCAGTCGGAAACAGCTGAGCAATTCGGCACACTGCTGTTCCTGTAGCTCTTATTAAAGTGAAAGAGATCTACAGAAACAGCATATCACAGCATACTACACTTTCCTGTAACTCCCCGAGTTATGGAAACAGTAAAGCACCCTGTGCTACTCTGTTTCTGTAGCTTTTATTCACTTTAATCGCAGCTATGTAGATGGTGCTGTGCTGAAGCATTTGGCTGTTTTTGGGTAGCCGGGGACTACAACGGTGGATTCACATCTCAACTATGAAGAGCCGGATGGGAATATCCCTTTAATTTTGCCTTGAAAGCAGCTTAAAAGCCCTTGGATATACTCCTAGGTGACCTAAGAGTGCTATACAGTGCTTTTATGGCTCTTAGATAGTGTTATACATCGGTTTTAGTTTTTTTTTTGAAGTTCAGTTGTGTTTGAACTAATTCAGACCGAACATTGTGCACAAATTCAGGAAAACATTCTAGCCAAACTTTTGGGAAGTTTGCTCATTACTAGTAGGTAAAAATCAATGTACACTATAAATGCATGGAAATATGGCATTTCCACATCTGGAAAAATAATCCATTGCCCCATCTTGGCCCATTGCACATTTGCAGGAAACTTCTTTTCCCTAACAAAACCATTGCAGTCATGGGCTGTGCCATGTCATGTGCCATAGCCTTGGACATTATACATATGGCAGAGCCCGGCCGTCCCCTACTATGGCGCCTACTGTGTTATTATTCAACTAAACTGAGATTTGCCCATTCGTCAACTGCAAACAGGAAACACATGACAGGAAAATGGGACCATTAGTTACATCTCAGCTACATACGACAAAAAACATTGTCCTTATCAGCGAATTGTGTGATTCATCTCCAGCCATTGTCATGGTGGCATATTGTCATACTGACGGATGCGGCTCTGGTGGGTTGAGCTCAATGATTGAGTATGTGGGATGAACTGAAGGAGAAATGTTACTTTTCTATTTCCTATATACTGAATGGCTACTTTATTAGAGGTCCACATCTTGTAGCGTTTTTGGACTTTAGAACCACAGCTATTCATTGTGGCCCATCCACAAGTACCAGAGAAACCAGTGTCTCAAAAGAAACCATTGCCTACACCATTAGTCCACCTCCAACGGCCTGACAGGAAGGGGGTCATTGTTTCAAATTGATTGTGGCAGGTTCTAACCCTCCCATCAGCAAGGGGCAACAGAAATCTGGATCCATCTGACCAGGCAATGTTTTTCCATGCATGGAGCCGTTCAGCAGTGCAGTCCAGGGCTGATGCGATCATTGTGGGATTTTGTCAGTAATACACTTTTTTATGCTCTTTAGCCCCCTGAAGTCTCACTTTTCTATCTCTCTTAGACACAATGGCGCTGGAACTAACCGTCAACTCTTATAGCCTATCCATGCTAAGGAACAATGAGTTGTGCAATTAGACATATTATTCAAAGTACTAGTGTTGTATTCGGAAGCTCTTGACTGGGCAACACATGTTGGTCAAAACGATTCCTGACATCCTCCTCTGACCCCTTCTGCTTATGAATTGTTTCCTTCCGAGGATCCCTTTTCACTGGATCTTTTCCTCAGTCACACCATTCTCGGTATACTCTCCACACCACTGCACAAGACAATCCCACAAGGTTGTCAGTAAATCCTGGCCTGGCTGGTCTAGCCCAGATGACCAGACCTTGTTGGAGGTCACTCAGAACGCTCAATTTACTCATCAAATGTGGATTCACACTGAAACCGATCCACACAGATGGGTCCTCCCTTTTCTTATAGCCTGATAGCATTTAATGATGCAGCCTCTATGTTTTCTATCGTCTGATGTATTACAACTTTTCAATTTATTTTTTTATATTCTAGTTGATTTAGAAAAAGTTTCTACTTACAGTTTACTTTGTTACAGTCATTTACACTGAACGGACACTTTATTAGAGACCCCGACTCTTTCACTATTGGAGAGTACAGAAATTAGACCTAAGACCCAGGAGGGACAGTAGTATGAATTGTTGACCCCTTTCTGTCAGCTGCGTAGAACAGGTCAGCACCTCCATCTAATTTGTGGCTCTACAAGAAGCTTCCTGTCCGCAGGGGCCGATATTCCTGCAGAATAATTTGATCACCTAGTGGGATCTACGAACTACTGCAGTTCTGAAAGCCAAAGAATGTTCAACGGGCTTCTAGATGGGGGTCTCTAAAACAGTGGTCTTGCAGTGTATTGTGAGAATACTCCTTTAAGTTCTACCCTACAATACCTACAGTACTAAGCTATAACAGTACCATAGAATGCCAAAAGGATCGTTTGAAGAATTTGAGATAACCATTTATGACCTAATGATTGTAGGTCTTATCTTATATAGGGTGTAGTTCAGAGACATAACTTGAAGCTTTTGGCCCCGATGCAAAACTTGTAACAGGGCCCCCAACTATAATGCTTTATTCATAGTACTGGGCTCCCTATATGGAGAAGAGAGGCCTTATGGGCCCCCTAAGGCTCCTGGGCCCGGGTGCAGCCGCACCCCCTGCATCCTCTATAGTTACGCCCCTGGTGTAGTTAAAACATCAGATCCAGCGCTATATTTTATACCGCTGTCCTATATTGAAATAACAATAGCGTACTTGAACAGGAAGGCATGGATGCTCTACATGATGGTATGGCGCATTGGCTCCTGGGGGCCACGGAACATGCATTTCAATTTTGTGCTGTGGCCCTTGTAAGGGATGGAGAGTAAAATCCAGTTGCAAAGTTGAAGAGTAGGATGTGAGAAGCAGAAATCTACTATCCGCATCTCTCTAAGTCCCGCAGCACCGCTGCTATGGCTGAAGTAGGGAAAGCAGACTCGAAGTGGCCTCCTTCTGCTACGATGCACGCATGGAGTGGTTCATCAGTGCAGTCCGGGGCTGACGCCATCATTGTGGGACCGTGTTGGTGAACGGCAAAGCACTAATTCAGTGTAGATACAATGTAAATGACCAATAAGAGCACAACCAAATCAGAAAACGATGCAAATTTCAGCGTGAACATGTGGGTTGGAATTTGGCGCAATCGCCACATTGGACCTGTGTTCATTCCAGGGACTCTCAGCACAGATTGGTACCTGAATAATCAGCATACAACAGATAGGGATGATCTGTCCCTATCGTAGCAGAAGGAGGCCACTTAGAATACGCTTTCCTTACTTCAGTCATAACAGCGGTGCTGCGGGACTTAGAGAGATGCGGATAGTAGATTTCTGCTCCTCACATGTTACTCTTCAACTCTGCAATTGGGTTTCACTCTCTCTCTCACTTACAGGGGCCACAACACAAAATTGAAATCCATGTTCTAGGGTCCCAAGGAGTCTCCAGGTGCTCCATACTACTGTGCAGGGCATCAATGCCTTCCTATTCAAGTACACTTTTGCTATTTCTACATAGGACACCAGTAGAGAGTTCTAGCCTTGGGTCACCCGGTATACAGGGGCGTAACTATAGAGGATGCAGGGGATGCAGTTGCACCCGGGCCCAGGAGCCTTAGGGGTCCCATAAGGCCTCTCTTATCCATATAGTGAGCCCAGTACTATGAATAAAGCATTATAGTTGGGGGCCCTGTTACAGGTTTTGCATTGGGGCCCAGAAGCTTCAAGTTATGTCTCTGTGCAGCATGGTTTAGGTATGGGTACGGGTACAGATACAGATAGAGGGGGGGCCCCAGCTCATGTTTTGCATCAGGGCCCCTGAGCCTTTAGCTACACCCCTGCCGGTATACCATCCTTAACTATGAATGTATTATATTATTCACCTTGAACTTTACTAAATGAACTCTTTACTATTGGCTCTATTAGGCTAATTAAACACGGGCGATCGCGAATTTGCGGTGAAAAAAATCGCGTCAAAATCTCATCTTATTTCACTGCGATTTGTGGGCATCAGCGATGCTGTTTTTGGAGAATAATCCCACATTGCATCGCTGCCGCCCGCGATAAAATTGCATGAGAAAATCCCACGACTTTTTTTTATCGCGAAAGTCAATGGATCTTTGTAATGTCAAAATCGCGTCGCAACACGTGTTTTCAGCGTTGTGATACGATAAGAAAAAACCTCCATAGGAATACATGGGAGATAAAAAAATATCACATTGCAGAAAGATAGTGCTGGCGCTCAAAAATCACGGGAAAAAAGCCGCGATTTTTACGTGGCGATATCTTGATCACCAATGTACAGCAGCCCTTAGACAGATAATCAACTAACTGCTAATTTTTAGTACTAAAGTCATTCTCATTTATGTAACTATGATATATTTCCATGTATTTTGTATTAAGACTACTGGTAAATGGTGTAAATAGTTACTCCGTCCGGCTTATTGAAGTGTGGATGGAAGGAATTACAAGTTTCTATGTGATCCCAACCTGCCAAGACCATCTCAGTTGATTTCCCAAGTTCTCCCCCCAGTGTTTCATGCCTCATTAGCCCTCTAATGGTGGGATTAGCTGATAGTGTAATACCCACACCCCCGTGGTGCGCTAATGCTTCAATAATCACTTTTTTGGACGTTATGTTTGCATGCACTTGAATCAATGTTTTTGTGTGACTTTATCCCGTGCTTCCAGGGTTATATGCTGGATTTTACCTTTACTGTCACTCTGTGGTTTGCTAATGCCTTCGTTTGCAAATGAAAGACAACTACATTAAAAGGCTTGAGAATCGGAAAACGAAAAGGGCATTTTGGCTGTAAGTGATAAGTTTAAGACTAGAGGTTCCTCTGTGGACGCACATCTCTATTTAACCATTGATTAAATGTAACATAACAGAATTACATACGATTTAATGTAGGCAAGAAGTGAATCAGGTGCCTATAGCAACCAATCACAAGGAGGTCCAAAAATAGGAGCAGTTTTTATGGGCAAAACCTTTCTTTTTGTCAGCATCACCACTAAATAAGCCTTTAAAATGTACATTTGCAAGCTATAATTTTTAGGTTTTTATAACTTTATTAAAATTTTGATGCAATCCCTTTACTCTTCCTGACATCCTCTCTCCTTTCTTTCTTTCTTTCTTTCTTTCTTTCTTTCTTTCTTTTTTCTCTTATTTTTTTCTTTTTCTTTTCTCTTTCTTTCTTTCTTTCCTCCTTCATCCCTTTCTTCTCCTTTTCTCTTTCCCTCATCATCCCTTCCTTCCTCACTCACATTCTTCTTCTCTCCCTTCCTCCTTTACTTTCCTTCTTTCTCTTTCTTTCTGTCTGCAATCCATTTACCCTTTCTGACATCCTTCCACCATTCCTTCTTTCTTTCCTTCTTTTTCTCTTTCTTTCTATCTTTCTTTCCTTCTTTTTCTCTTTCTTTCTTTCTTTCTTTCTTTCTTCCTTCCTTCTTTCCCTCCTTCCTCCCTTCCTTCTCCTTTTCTCTTTCCCTCATCTTCCCTTCCTTCCTCACTCACATTCTTCTTCTCTTCCTTCCTCCTTTACTTTGCTTCCTTGCATTAGTTTTCCTTTCTCTTCACTTCCTGCTTTCCCTCCTTTACTCTTCTTTCTTCCTATCCTCCCTTCCTTTCTTCCTCATCCCATTTTTCCCCTCCTTTTATCTCTCCCTCCCTTCCTTCTTTCTCAGATTTCTTCCTCCTACCCTTCCCTTATTTTTCCATCCGTTTTCATCATCATCATCATCATCATCATCATCATCTTCCCTCCCTCCCTTCTTTCCTTCCTTCCTTTTGCCCTCTCTTCTTCCCTCTCTTTATGCTTTCCTCCCTTCCTTCCTCCCCAAGAATTGATGTTGTTTTGTAGGTTAATAGTGGTCACACCAAATATTGATGGGATTTAGATCCATTTTTCGTTAATTCAATTTGATGTCTGGACAAACGTCCCTGACATTTCCTTCAAAAGCTGTGTGCAAGTGTTCCTAGAAGAACTGATGCTGTTGGGAAGACAAAGAGTGGTGACTCCAAATATTGATGGGATTTACATTTCTCTTCTGTTCAGTCACTTTGCATTTTTTTAATTGACAAGAATAAACTATTAACACTTCTATTACTGAAAACATTCTTATTTTACTGGCATTTTTTCCACATCTGCCTAAAACCTTTGCACAGTACTGCACATCTTAAATAGTTATTGGTCGAGTGCTTGCTCAGCCAACAGCTATTCTTCTCAACCCCCACATGGCCACCACAGACCTTGATTCAGCCTGGATACACGAATGTCATACAGCTTGTTCTTACCATTCACATAACTTTGCTGAACTCGCTGTGCTGTGACAATACACATTATTGCAGTGGGCATCAGGTGGGCCCTAATAACTGCAATTAAGTAGAAGAGAACGCTAGAAAAATAAAAACATCCTTCAAGACCAAATCATTACTTCCCCCCAGATCACTTATCAATCGAGAGGAAATACATTGGAAATGAAAGCTTTGTATTCCTCTGGGACCTATAGAAGAAAAGTTACATATACATATCATGGACAACAAAAGGGAGACGTTCTTCTGCTGAGCCGGGCACTTCACCCATTCCTTATTACATGGGTTTGATTTATATGAGTTCTATACAAAACTGAAGGGAATCAGATGGTGCCGGAGTGATCAGAACTCTTTCATATCATCTTCAAAGTAAGCCCTTCATCAGGATTATATGAATATAGAATTAGCGGTCAATAAAACAATACGGAAATAAATAAATGCCAGATACATGAAACACGCGCCTCTTCGTCTCTATAGAGCATCTCACTACCCAGTAGGAAGGGACCTCCTTTGTGTCGTTGGCCTTCTGATGCCTTTGTCGCCTCATGAGTGTCAAATACTGACTTTTTCCTTCAAGAGTTTTTCATCATCTTGTTCTTGGTCCAAATTTACACAACAGTTGTAGTAAAAACAAAGAAATATCTAGATAAAACACAATCCTAAAATTAAAAAAAAATATTTATATTAAAATTAGAGATGAGCGAACACCAAAATGTTCGGGTGTTCGTTATTCGGAACGAACTTCCCGTGATGCTCGAGCGTTCGTTTCGAACAACGAACCCCTTTGAAGTCAATGGGCGACCAGAGCATTTTTGTATTTCGCCGATGCTCGCTAAGGTTTTCATGTGTGAAAATCTGGGCAATTCAAGAAAGTGATGGGAATGACACAGAAACGGATAGGGCAGGCGAGGGGCTACATGGTGGGCTGCATCTCAAGTTCACAGGTCCCACTATTAAGCCACAATACCGGCAAGAGTGGGCCCCCCCCCCCCCTCCCAACAACTTTTACTTCTGAAAAGCCCTCATTAGCATGGCATACCTTAGCTAAGCACCACACTAGCTACAACAAAGCACAATCACTGCCTGCATGACACTCCACTGACACTTCTCCTGGGTTACATGCTGCCCAACCGCACCCCCTCCCCCCCACAGCGCACACCAAACTGTCCCTGCGCAGCCTTCAGCTGCCCTCATGCCACACCACCCTCATGTCTATTTAGAAGTGCGTCTGCCATGAGGAGGAACCGCAGGCACACACTGCAGAGGGTTGGCACGGCTAGGCAGCGACCCTCTTTAAAAGTGGCGGGGCGATAGCCCACAATGCTGTACAGAAGCAATGAGAAATATAATCCTGTGCCACCGCCATCAGGAGCTGCACACGTGGGCATAGCAATGGGGAACCTATGTGCCACACACTATTCATTCTGTCAAGGTGTCTGCATGCCCCAGTCAGACCGGGCTTTTTAATTCATAGACACAGGCAGGTACAACTCCCTATTGTGAAGTCCCTGTCGACCGACAGCATGGGTGGGTGCCAGGAAGCCACCGGCGGTACATAGAAATATCCCATTGCATTGCCCAACACAGCTGAGGTAGTAATGTCGTGCGTAATACAGGTGGGCTTCGGCCCACACTGCATGCCCCAGTCAGACTGGGGTTCTTTACAAGTGTACAGATGTGTTAAAAACTCCGTGTGCACCTACAGCATGGGTGGCTCCCTGGAACCCACCGGCGGTACACAAAAATATCCCATTGCATTGCCCAACACAGCTGAGGTAGTAATGTCGTGCATAATGCAGGTGGGCATCGGCCCACACTGCATGCCCCAGTCAGACTGGGGTTCTTTAGAAGTGGACACATGTAGGTTAAACTCCCTGTGGACCCACTGCCTGGGTGGGTGCCAGGAAGCCACCGGCGGTACATAAAAATATCCCATTGCATTGCCCAACACAGCTGAGGTAGTAATGTTGTGCTTAACCCTTTCCAATCCAATTTGTATATGGTTTTCCTAGGGGGCTTACTCTTTTTCTGCCGTTATACAACGTCGCTATATGCTGGCTAAAGCCAGTACTGCATGAGCTGACACGTAGGATAGGCTCCGACAGCAGAGAGGCTGGCAATATACAGTAAGAGAACCCCGACGGACGTCTACCAACAACGGAGCTGTACAGCCTTAAACCCTAATGTCTTCACAGGTCACACAGTGGACTGGAAAGGGTTAATGCAGGTGGGTTTCGGCCCACACTGCATGCCCCAGTCAGACTGGGTTTCTTTATAAGTGGAAACAGATGCATTTATAATTCCCTGTGGACCCACAGCATGGGTGGGTGCCAGGAAGCCACCGGCGGTACATAGAAATATCCCATTGCATTGCCCAACACAGCTGAGGTAGTAATGTCGTGCGTAATACAGGTGGGCTTCGGCCCACACTGCATGCCCCAGTCAGACTGGGGTTCTTTACAAGTGTACAGATGTGTTAAAAACTCCGTGTGCACCTACAGCATGGGTGGCTCCCTGGAACCCACCGGCGGTACACAAAAATATCCCATTGCATTGCCCAACACAGCTGAGGTAGTAATGTCGTGCGTAATGCAGGTGGGCTTCGGCCCACACTGCATGCCCCAGTCAGACTGGGGTTCTTTAGAAGTGGACAGATGTATTAAAAACTCTGTGTGCACCTACAGCATGGGTGGCTCCCTGGAACCCACCGGCGGTACATAAAAATATCCCATTGCATTGCCCAACACAGCTGAGGTAACGTCAGCTGTAATGCAGGTGGGCTAAAAATTAATTTGATTACACTGTAGGCGAGGGCCCACAAAAATTGCTGTATCAACAGTACTAATGTACATCCCAAAAATTGGCCATGGCCAGCCAAGAGGGCAGGTGAAACCCATTAATCGCTTTGGTTAATGTGGCTTAAGTGGTAACTAGGCCTGGAGGCAGCCCAGTGTAACGAAAAATTGGTTCAAGTTAAAGTTCCAACGCTTTTAAGCGCATTGAAACTTATAAAAATTGTTCAGAAAAATTATTTGAGTGAGCCTTGTGGCCCTAAGAAAAATTGCCCGTTCAGCGTGATTACGTGAGGTTTCAGGAGGAGGAGCAGGAGGAGGAGGAGGAATATTAGACACAGATTGATGAAGCAGAAATGTCCCCGTTTTGGATGGTGAGAGAGAACGTAGCTTCCATCCGCGGGTGCAGCCTACGTATTGCTTACGTATCGCTGCTGTCCGCTGGTGGAGAACAGAAGTCTGGCGAAATCCAGCCTTTGTTCATCTTGATGAGTGTTAGCCTGTCGGCACTGTCGGTTGACAAGCGGCTATGCTTATCTGTGATGATTCCCCCAGCCGCACTAAACACCCTCTCCGACAAGACGCTAGCCGCAGGACAAGCAAGCACCTCCAGGGCATACAGCGCTAGTTCAGGCCACGTGTCCAGCTTCGACACCCAGTAGTTGTAGGGGGCAGAGGCGTCACCAAGGATGGTCGTGCGATCCGCTACGTACTCCCTCACCATCCTTTTACAGTGCTCCCGCCGACTCAGCCGTGACTGGGGAGCGGTGACACAGTCTTAGTGGGGAGCCATAAAGCTGGCCAGGCCCTTAAAGACTGTTGCACTGCCTGGGATGTACATGCTGCTCGATCTACGCACATCCCCTGCTACCTTGCCCTCGGTACTGCGCCTTCTGCCACTAGCGCTGTCGGCTGGGAATTTTACCATCAGCTTGTCCGCAAGGGTCCTGTGGTATAGCAACACTCTCGAACCCCTTTCCTCTTCGGGAATCAGAGTGGGCAGGTTCTCCTTATACCGTGGATCGAGCAGTGTGTACACCCAGTAATCCGTCGTGGCCAGAATGCGTGCAACGCGAGGGTCACGAGAAAGGCACCCTAACATGAAGTCAGCCATGTGTGCCAGGGTACCTGTACGCAACACATGGCTGTCTTCACTAGGAAGATCACTTTCAGGATCCTCCTCCTCCTCCTCCTCAGGCCATACACGCTGAAAGGATGACAGGCAATCAGCCGGTGTACCGTCAGCAGCGGCCCAAGCTGTCTCTTCCCCCTCCTCCTCATCCTCCTCATGCTCCTCCTCCTCCTCCTGTACGCGCTGAGAAATAGACAGGAGGGTGCCCTGACTATCCAGCGGCATACTGTCTTCCCCCGCCCCCGTTTCCGAGCGCAAAGCAGCTGCCTTTATGGTTTGCAGGGAATTTCTCAAGATGCATAGCAGAGGAATGGTGACGCTAATGATTGTAGCATCGCCGCTCACCACCTGGGTAGACTCCTCAAAATTACCAAGGACATGGCAGATGTCTGCCAACCAGGCCCACTCTTCTGAAAGGAATTGAGGAGGCTGACTCCCACTGCGCCGCCCATGTTGGAGTTGGTATTCGACTATAGCTCTACGTTGTTCATAGAGCCTGGCCAACATGTGGAGCGTAGAGTTCCACCGTGTGGGCACGTCGCACAGCAGTCGGTGCACTGGCAGCTTAAAGTGATGTTGCAGGGTGCGCAGGGTGGCAGCGTCCGTGTGGGACTTGCGAAAATGTGCGCAGAGCCGGCGCGCCTTTACGAGCAGGTCTGACAAGCGTGGGTAGGTTTTCAGAAACCGCTGAACCACCAAATTAAAGACGTGGGCCAGGCATGGCACGTGCGTGAGGCTGCCGAGCTGCAGAGCCGCCACCAGGTTACGGCCGTTGTCACACACGACCATGCCCGGTTGGAGGCTCAGCGGCGCAAGCCAGCGGTCGGTCTGCTGTGTCAGACCCTGCAGCAGTTCGTGGGCCGTGTGCCTCTTATCGCCTAAGCTGAGTAGTTTCAGCACGGCCTGCTGACGCTTGCCCACCGCTGTGCTGCCACACCGCGCGACACCGACTGCTGGCGACATGCTGCTGCTAACACATCTTGATTGCGAGACAGAGGAGGAGGAGGAGGAGGGTGCTTTAGTGGAGGAAGCATACACCTCCGCAGATACCACCACCGAGCTGGGGCCCGCAATTCTGGGGGTGGGTAGGACATGAGCGGTCCCAGGCTCTGACTCTGTCCCAGCCTCCACTAAATTCACCCAATGTGCCGTCAGGGAGATGTAGTGGCCCTGCCCGCCTGTGCTTGTCCACGTGTCTGTAGTTAAGTGGACCGTGGCAGTAACCGCGTTGGTGAGGGCGCGTACAATGTTGCGGGAGACGTGGTCGTGCAGGGCTGGGACGGCACATCGGGAAAAGTAGTGGCGACTGGGAACTGAGTAGCGCGGGGCCGCCGTCCCATGATACTTTTGAAGGACTCCGTTTCCACAACCCTATACGGCAGGATCTCAAGGCTGATGAATTTTGCTATGCGGACGGTTAACGTTTGAGCGTGCGGGTGCGTGGCGGCGTACTTGCGCTTGCGCTCCAACAGTTTCGCAAGCGACGGCTGGACGGTGCGCTGAACTACACTGCTGGATGGGGCCGAGGACAGCGGAGGTGAGGGTGTGGGTGCAGGCCAGGAGACGGTAGTGCCTGTGTCCTGAGAGGGGGGTTGCATCTCAGTGGCAGGTTGGGGCACAGGGGGAGAGGCAGGGGTGCAAACCGGAGGCGCTGAACGGCCTTCGTCCCACCTTGCGGGGTGCTTGGCCATCATATGTCTGCGCATGGTGGTGGTGGTGAGGCTGTTGGTGTTGGCTCCCCGGCTGAGCTTTGCGCGACAAAGGTTGCACACCACTGTTCGTCGGTCGTCAGGCGTCTCTGTGAAAAACTGCCAGACCTTAGAGCACCTCGGCCTTTGCAGGGTGGCATGGCGCGAGGGGGCGCTTTGGGAAACACTTGGTGGATTATTCGGTCTGGCCCTGCCTCTACCCCTGGCCACCGCACTGCCTCTTGCAACCTGCCCTGCTGATGCCCTTGACTACCCCTCTGAAGACCTGTCCTCCTGAGTAAGCGTTGCACACCAGGTGGGGTCAGTCACCTCATCGTCCTGCTGCTCTTCCTCCGAATCCTCTGTGCGCTGCTCCCTCGGACTAACTGCCCTTACTACTACCTCACTGCAAGACAACTGTGTCTGATCGTCATCGTCCTCCTCACCCACAGAAAGTTGTTGAGACAGTTGGCGGAAGTCCCCAGCCTCTTCCCCCGGACCCCGGGAACTTTCGAATGGTTGGGCATCAGTGACGATAAACTCCTCTGGTGGGAGAGGAACCGCTGCTGCCCAATCTAAGCAGGGGCCCGAGAACAGTTCCTGGGAGTGTTCCCGCTCCTGAGCAGGTGTTATCGTAGTGGAGTGAGGAGGCTGGGAGGAAGGAGGAGCAGCAGACAGAGGATTCGGATTGGCAGCAGTGGACGGCGCAGAACTGCGGGTAGACGATAGGTTGCTCGAAGCACTTTCTGCCATCCAGGACAGGACCTGCTCACACTGCTCATTTTCTAATAACCGTCTCCCGCGTGGACCCATTAATTGGGCGATGAATGTGGGGACACCAGAAACGTGCCTCTCTCCTAATCGCGCAGCAGTCGGCTGCGACACACCTGGATCAGGAGCTTGGCCTGTGCCCACACCCTGACTTGGCCCTCCGCGTCCTCGGCCGCGTCCACGTCCTCTAGGCCTACCCCTACCCCTCAGCATGCTGTATTACCAGTGATTTGATTTCACAGGCAGCTAATAAATTGGCGCAAGACTGCAGGCCAAATATAATTTTTTCCCTTTTTTGAAAACGAAAGGCCCCACTGCCTCTAGTGAATGAATAATCTAAGTTTAATAACTGTGCTGTTTTCCTGCTAATGTGTCACAGAACGTGAGGGTAGCAGAGTTATTAACTGTGGCAGAGCAGGTATTTTTTTCCCAATTAAGGAAAGCAAATGGCGAAGCCAGGAGTAAAACGTAGCTGGGTGCGTATGATTTTTACAGGTTGCACACGCAGCCGACACGTGTCCACCGGCGTTAGGACGGACAGAGGCAGGACAAATAGAATTATTTTCACTTGTTTTACAAGCAAAAGGCAGCACTGCGTATATTCAATGAATAATAACTGTGTTGTGGCCCTGCCTATACAATTCTTTCCCTGCAGTATCAATGGAGGGTGGAATGCTCTGCAGAGGCGATTTTGAGAAGCAAAATAAAATGCAGCACAGCTAACAGCAGCCTGGACAGTACTGCACACGGATAAATATGGCCCTAGAAAGGACCGTTGAGGTTCTTGAAGGCTACACTCACTCCTAACACTCTCCCTGCCTATGCAGCACTTCTGTCCCTAATGCCGGGTGCAACGCTCTGCAGAGCCGATTTTGAGAAGAAAAAAAAATGGCACTGCTAACAGCAGCCAACACACAGCTATCAGTGGCCCTAATAAGGACCTTTGGGGGGTCTTGAAGCCTACACTAACTACCAATTCTTTCCCTACAGCAGCTCCGGTACAAACAGCACTGTCCCTCATCTAACTCACACGGCATCTGAGGCGAGCCGCGGGAGGGGCCGACTTTTATGTTCGGGTGACATCTGATCTTCCCAGCCACTCACAGCAGGGGGGTGGTATAGGGCTTAAACGTTGCAGGGGGAAGTTGTAATGCCTTCCCTGTCTTTCAATTGGCCAAAAAAAGCGCGCTAACGTCTCAGGGAAGGAAGTGAAAGTAACCAGAACACCGCATGGTGTTCGTTACGAATAACGAACATTCCGAACACCCTAATATTCGCACGAATATCAAGCTCGGACGAACGCGTTCGCTCATCTCTAATTAAAATGTTAAAATTTTACACAACCTTAGCTGGAAATCTAGACGCATGAAAAAAATTAAAAACACCAGTGCTCTGGGTCCCTAAGGCCATATTTACATGGGCAATTCCCTCACATGAGTTCCGTTCAATTTCAATATGTATGAACTCACACGGGAAAACAACGCGTGTAAAAAACTGGCTGAAAATCGCACGTGCAGTAAAGTGATGCATATGTTTTTCTTGCAAAATGCATCACAATGACGGGTAAAATCACATGTTTACAATTAGATGGAAGTGCTGACATGTTCTGACCAGCTGACAGGAAGGGGTCATCAATCCATGCTGCTTTTGCCAAATTCTGACCTCCCATCAGCACGGTGCAACAGAAATCTGGATACATCTAACCGGGTTATGTTTTTTCCTGCTTAATGAATCAATGTTTGTGCTTTTTTGCCCCCTGGAGTCTTAGCTTTCTGTTTCTCTTAGACACAGTGGCACTAGAACTGTTTGTCTTCTGTTATTTCCCATCTTTGCTAAGGGAGCCTCATGTGGCACAGAGTGTTAAGGCAGCAGAAATGCAGTCCTAAGCTCTCGCTCACGACCTGAAGGTTGAGAGTTTAATCTGTTATGATCGTGTGGGCAAACTAAGCACAGGGCCCACACGATCGCAACCAAAAACGGTCTGGATGAGTTCACGGGTTTCATCCTGGCAAACAGACCCTGTCCTACATGGGAGGAATGGCATAGCCCCACCTAAGCGGGGACATTGCCCCAATAAGGGCAGCCCAGCGGTCTTCGGATCTGGGCCCTAGCTAATCCTAGTAGCCACACACCAGAACAGGACGCATTCACATGCCACATGACCGGGACTGAACAACAGGACACACAGAGCCAGAATACACAGCACATAGCAACCAAAATACAACCACTAGTAACAGATGATAAGCTGATTATAAATATCAGACATGAACCAGCACAGGGCACAAATCCCACAGCAAGCTTGCAACAGACAAGGATTCATGATTGCTCACCCTCAACACCAGACAGAGACTGACAAGGAGCTGGGTTTATATATGAGTACAGACCCAGGAGATTGGCTAGCAGGAAGTACCACACCCAGCCAGCTCAATCAATTAACCCTGTGAGAGCTGTGCTGCTAGGAAGCTTAGAACTACAGATCCCAGCAGCACACGTAACATAATCCCTGCATGGTTCAGGGAGCTGGCTCAAGGTTGACTCAGCCTTCTATTCTTCCAAGGTCAGTGAAATGAGTACCCAGTTTGGTGTGGGATAAATAAATTACTTAAAAGAGCTGTGGAATAAGTTGGCGCCATACAACTAACAAGATTAAGTTTTTATTCTATTTAATTGATGATGACCTGTGCATTCGGACATGTTAATTGCAGCGGCAGTGTTGTATTCAACTGCTTTAACTGGTGGATTTGTTAGAGTGATTCTTGACATCCTCATTTGACCCCTTTCAATGATGATTTCAGTTACTTTAATCCACAGGATGTTTTCATCGATCACACCATTCTTAGTATACTCTCCACACCGCTGCACAAGAAAACCCAATAAGGTTGGCAGTAAAATTCTTTCTCTGGCTAGTCTAGCACCGATGACCCGGCCTCATTGGAAGTCGCTCAGTTCCTTGGAATTTCCCATTTAATGGGGATTCATGGTGAAACTGATCCACGGATAGCTTGTCAAGTGATGTTACTCTCCTAGGTCACGACTCTAATTGTCATACAGGGAAGCTCCAAACGTAAAGGGCTGGGGGCTCGAATAAACTGCCCATTCAGTGTGTAATGTATCAAATCGAAGATATGTATACCTTTGACCGACCCTGTTCTGGTGATCATTGCACCATTGTAGTTTCTTTTGTTCTTTTCTGTAGTGTAGTTACTTTTGATATTTATATTTGCTTTTATGTTTATATGTTTAGGCTCTTTACTGAAATGCTATCAATAAGTACATTTCTCTTGACATTTTCCCCCTATACATGGCAATGATAAAGGGCCTACGTTTAACATCTGTGTCATCGCCAACCGCTCTCAGTAGGCGGATATTGTAATGTTCCGAGTTCTCTAACTCTTACGTCAAAATTGGATCCAACAGATATTAACTCAACATTCTACCAGTATAATTTATGGCTTCACAGAAGAAAATTAGTTTAAAGAGCTTTTGTGCAAAATGCATTTATTTGATATTTTTATGTTCTGACTTAAATGGATATCCTTGACCAAGCATTCAATGGCTGTATAGAGAGCCGAGCAATTAATTATCAGAAATCCTTTTTCAGGTATTGCCATAGTAACTCTTGTGGAGATAACAGGGTAAGATGCTCCTGTGCTCCTTCAATAAAAGGAAGTAAATATCATTTTATTTTCAGCTACGGGTCAATGTGTATGTAAGTTTACCGTATGGCGAGTGTTTATTTTTTTAATGTACCAGGAAAATAAAAAAGCACAAATTAAAAAAAATTCTCATCTCTTATTTTTTATGTATTTTAGGTTTTGTTTATGCTTTTTCTTTGTTTAGAATCTCCGTACTTTAACGTAGTTACATTTTTGAGGTTTGTTAAGATTTCACTGCAGAGATGTTTAATTGAAGTGCATGATGTTCTCATCCCAGGAACTGCTTTTTTTTTTTTCAAAATAAAAAGTCATTAAATATAATTTTAGTTCATTTTTTAACTTAGAAAACCTTTTTTTTTTTCAGCGGAAAGAAAACAGAATAGAAAACAACTGGAGCCAAAAAGTAATAATAAGGGCTCCCTCCCACTGGCGTTTTTTTTTCCACTGTGCTGCGAGAGTTAGTGAAAAATCTCGCAGAGCAGTGCGAGAAAATCGCTGCGATAGTCTTTTCAATGGGGCCAGCTGCAGCAGTGCTAGCTCCATTGAAAAGATATGGAGAATGCCGCGGACTTCTGCCACAGCTGTGGCAGGAGTTTCCTTCATCCCCGTGTGACAGCTGTGACATGCTGTGGCAGAAGTCCGCGGCATGCTATCCCATTGCTTTCAATGGGATCGGCACTGCTGCCGATCCCATTGAAAGCAGTGGTTTCTGACAAGCCCCGTAGAATGATTATCGGAGAATGACTTGAAATATAAGCCCTTCCCCGATAATCATCAAAAAGTAGTTAAAAAAATAATTTAAAAATTACTCACCTCTCCGGCGCTCAGACGCGTCCTCCGGCTGGCTGAAAGGGCTGTGCGGATTGGCTGAGGGCTCAGCCAATAGCAGCTAGTGCTTAGCTATTGGCTGAGCGCTCAGTCAATGGCAAATAGCTCTTAGCTATTCATTCAGAAATAGCTAAGATATTGCTATTCATGAATGAATAGCTAAGAGCTATTTGCCATTGGCTGAGCGCTCAGCCAATAGCTAAGCACTAGCTGCTTTTGGCTGAGCCCTCAGCCAATCCGCACAGCCCTTTCAGGAGGCGGGGATTTTTAAATCCCCATCTGCTGAAACTGCTGGACAGCAGTGCGGGGGAGCCAGCCGGAGGACGCGTCTGAGTGCCGGAGAGGTGAGTAATTATTTTATTATTTTTTTTAACCACTTTTTGATGATTATCGGGGAAGGGCTTATATTTCAAGCCCTTCTCCGATAATCATTCTGCGGGGCTTGTCATAAACCACTGCTTTCAATAGGATCGGCAGCAGTGCCGATCCCATTGAAAGCAATGGGATAGCATGCCGCGGACTTCTGCCACAGCTGTAACAGCTGTGGCAGAAGTCCGCGGCATTCTCCATATCTTTTCAATGGGGCTAGCGCTGCTGCCGCTGGCCCCATTTAAAAGACTGGCGATGTCGCAGCGATATCCCAGTGATTTTTGGGTATCTGCCGGCGTTTTTCTCGCACTGCGATGCGAGACTTTAACTTTAGAATCACATCGCAGAGGAGAAGAAAATGCCAGTGGGTGGGAGCCCTAAGGGTGGCTTTACATCTGGGTTGGAACATCTGGTTGGAGGTTCTGATGCAGATCGGACTCAAAATATCGGAAAAATAAACGCTACATCCAGCAAGCTTCTTCTGTTTAAAAGCTGGTCACCTAAGCGAAAGCCAAACAGAAGCTATTATAGTCAATGGGGTCCGTTCGGCGCTGTTCGGTTCCATCCTGAGATGGAGCCGTTCGGCCATGGGAATAAGCCTTTCCTGCTCCTCGAACAGAGCAGGAAAGCGGTACCCCAGGTGCAGGTGTGAAAGCAACCATATATAATGACTAAAATGTCTAATGAGTTTTTATTTTGTTTTTATGTTTATTTTATACGTATCTATCTCATATCTATCTATCTATCTATCTATCTATCTCATATCTATCTAATATCTATCTCATATCTATCTATCTATCTATCTCCTATCTATCTATCTCATATCGATCTATCCCATATCTATCTATCTATCTCATATCTATCTATCATCTATCTATCTATCTCATATCTATCTATCTATCTATCTATTGTCAGGACAGTGTCCGGGATATGGGGGTCCCTGATATATCCCGCAACCCCTGTCCCTGCCTACTTGCCCCCCTGGGCTAACCCCCAGGGCGACAACTGGGCGGCGGTCCCTACCCTCACTAGGGAAGCGGGACACGGGAAGACAAACAGACACTGAAGACAAACAACGGTAGAACGGTCAGACAATCCGGGTCGGCAACAGGAGGGTACGCAGTACAGGGGGGTCAGGCAAAAACGTAGTCAAGGTCCAAAAGCAGAGGTCAAGAAAGCCGGGGTCACAAACAGGAGTCAAAAGAATACGCGGGTGCAGCTGGAAGACCAAACTAACACTGGCAAGGTCTGAGAGGAAAACACACCTATTTAAATGCTGTCAGCGCTCCCGCCCCAGAAGCTGATTGGGGCGGGGAGCCTGACAGCAGCAGGGCTAATCAGGGCGGTGCTGGGGGCACGCCCCCAGTCTCACTGCACAGACAGTTACTAGGGAAGCCAGCCTGGTAGTCAAGCGACTAGAAGCACCAGCTGCCTCCCTAGCAACCCGGCGGCGACCAGTCTTACAGCGGCCCGGGGAGATCACAAGAACCGGGGTACCTCTGCGCCGTGCTCCTGTACCCCGGGTGGCCGGACCGGTGGTGCGGGCACGGCGGCCCCGAGAGTTGCCGGTTCTGACAGTACCCCCCCTTCTACGAGGGGACACCGGACCCCCATGGCCAGGTGCGGGCTTAAGCGGGAAAGCCCTGTGGAATGCCTGGACTAGGCGTGGCGCATGAACGTCCCTGGCAGGGACCCACGTCCTATCCTCAGGGCCAAATCCTCTCCAGTGGACCAGGTACTGCAGCACACCTCTAACCCGTCGGGCATCCACCAGCCTTTCTACTTCATACTCCAGTTCCCCCTGTACCAGAGAAGGAGGAGGCGGGTTCTGGGTGGGTAGAACTGGAGTCACATACTTCTTAAGTAAGCTTTTGTGAAAAACCTTGTGGACCTTCCAGGGGTCAGGAAGTGCCAACTTATATGACACCGGGTTGATGACCTGAGAAACAGTAAATGGGCCAATGAACCGAGGAGCAAGTTTCAGGGAGGGAACCTTGAGTCTCAGATTCTTGGAAGACAACAAAACTTGCTCCCCGACTACAAAAGGTGCAGAGATGGTACATCTTTTATTTGCGTATTTACGCAGTTTCTCTTGGGAACCCTGAAGGTTCTTACGAACCTGGGCCCAAACTGTGCACAGTTCCTCAGAGGATATGTCGGCGGCCGGATTGTTCGAGACCACAGGAGTGGAAAGCGAGAACCGGGGATGAAACCCATAGTTACAAAAAAAAGGTGACAATTGGGTCGACGAGTTAACATGGTTGTTGATAGCAAATTCGGCGAGAGGTAAGTAGTTGGCCCACTGATACTGGTTATCAGAGACAAACAGTCGCAGATACTGGATAAGTTCTTGGTTCATTCGTTCCGTTTGTCCGTTACTCTCGGGATGGAAAGCGGAGGAGAAGGACAAATTTACGTTTAGATTTTTACAGAAGGCTCGCCAGAAGCGAGCGACGAACTGAACCCCTCTATCTGACACAATGTCCTCGGGGATCCCATGTAACCGAACAATCTCCTTGATGAACATTTCAGACAGAAGTTTGGCGTTAGGCAACTTGCAAAGCGGAACAAAATGTGACATTTTAGAGAAACGGTCTACTATTACCCAGATGACCGTATTCCCCAGCGAGGATGGCAGATCGGTAATAAAATCCATGGACAAATGGGACCATGGCCTGGACGGAATGGGCAAGGGAAGAAGAGGACCCTCAGGACGTCTCCTGAGATTCTTCCCCCTTGCGCAAACCGGGCACGCGGACACAAATACCCGTACCTCCTTGGCCATGTGTGGCCACCAATAGAGTCTGGATACTAACTCCAGCGTACCCCTGATGCCGGGGTGTCCAGCTAGGACAGAAGCGTGTGTCTCCTCTAACACTTTCAATCTCAGTGACAATGGGACAAATAATTTGCCTTCCGGAAGGGCTTCAGGAGCAGATTGTTGGGCGGCGTGAATGAGAGGTGAAAGGTCGGAGGAGACAGCAGCGAGGACCACCCCAGGGGAGAGAATGCTCTCAGGCTCCGGCTCGGCAGGTTCCGGAGAACCAAAGCTCCTAGACAGGGCATCAGCCTTGACATTCTTAGAACCGGGTCTATAGGTAACAACAAAATTGAACCGAGAGAAGAACAAGGCCCAGCGGGCTTGCCGAGCATTTAACCTCTTAGCGGAATCTAGATAGGTGAGGTTTTTATGGTCTGTGAGTACCGTGATCTGGTGATGGGCACCTTCCAAAAAATGTCTCCACTCTTCGAAAGCCCACTTAATCGCCAGCAATTCCCGGTTGCCTATATCATAGTTCCGTTCGGTGGAAGAAAACTTCCTAGAAAAATAGGCACATGGTCTGAGGTTGGTGAGAGTGGAGGGACCTTGGGACAGTACCGCTCCCACACCAAACTCAGAGGCATCTACTTCCACCAAAAAAGGGCTGGACAGATCTGGTTGTACTAGGACAGGTGCAGAAGAGAACGCCGCCTTTAGGGTATCGAAGGCCCTCAGAGCCTCAGAAGACCAGGTCCTCACATCAGCCCCCTTTCTGGTGAGGTCCGTTAGAGGTTTAGCCACCACGGAGAAGTCTTTGATGAATTTGCGATAGTAGTTGGCGAAGCCGAGGAAGCGTTGAAGGGCTTTCAACGACCCTGGCTGGGCCCACTCCGTGATGGCTTTCACCTTTTCAGGATCCATCTGGAAGTCGCATGGCGTGATGATATACCCCAAAAATGATATCTTTTGTACCCCGAACACACATTTCTCGAGTTTAGCAAACAGCTTGTTATGTCTGAGTCGAGCTAGTACAGTCTGAACGTGAGTATGGTGACTTGGCAAGTCGGAGGAAAAAATCAAAATGTCGTCTAGATATACAACCACGAACACCCCCATGATATCCTGAAACACTGAGTTCATGTACCCCTGAAAAATGGTGGGGGCGTTACACAATCCAAAAGGCATAACTAGGTATTCAAAATGCCCGAGGGGCGTATTGAAGGCGGTTTTCCACTCATCCCCCTCCCGAATGCGGATGAGGTTGTATGCTCCCCTGAGATCAAGTTTAGAAAACCATCGGGCACCAGCGACCTGGTTGAGGAGGTCAGGAATGAGTGGAAGGGCATACTGGTTTCGTACTGTGATTTTGTTTAGCTCTCTATAGTCAATACAGGGCCGGAGGCCCCCATCCTTCTTCTCAACGAAGAAAAACCCGGCACCCACCGGGGATTCTGAGGGCCGGATGTGCCCCTTGGCCAGGCTGTCCTGGATATAGTCCCTCATGGATTCTCTCTCAGGAACCGTAACGTTATAAATGCGGCCCTTAGGAAGTTTGGCCCCAGGAATCAAGTCTATTTTACAGTCCCATTCCCTATGAGGGGGCAGAGCTTCAGATAATTGTTTGGAGAACACGTCAGAAAACTCGGAGAGGTAATCTGGTAGGGGGGTCCCCTCGCAGGTGGAGATTCCCACCTTCACCGCACAAAGGTGGTTGGCACAGCGGGGACCCCACTTTACCAGTTCCAACGTGTCCCAATTTACTACCGGGTTGTGCTCCCGGAGCCAGGGGAGGCCTAGGACGACGTCCACAGACAAATCTCTCATCACTAGAAAGGTGCAGGTTTCCACGTGTAAGGCTCCTATCGTAAACCTTACTTCAGGGGTAACCAGATGAACCACCCCTGCTTGCAATGGGGTGGAGTCCACTCCTGAAACCAGAATCGGGGTCTCTAAACGTAAAAAAACCCCGGACAGTTGAGCAACGAAATTAAAGTTAACGAAATTCGCCGCAGCCCCAGAATCAACAAAGGCTTGCCCAGTACGGTGGAAAGCATGAAATTCTAGGGTGCAAGGCAATAACATTTTGGATAACACAGGGAGTACCTTAGCTCCTAGACAGTCCTCCCGACAACTGCCTAGGAGCGGGAGTTTTCCTGCCGTGGCTTCTTAGTGCAGGTGGCAATGCGGTGACCCGGCTCCCCACAGTAGAAGCAAAGATTCTTCTTCAGGCGATATTCCCGTCGCTGCTTGGGGTTCATGGCTCCCAGTTCCATGGGCTCGGTGGTGGGAAGTGAGAGAGTCAGGTCAGTAGAAGAAGTGGGCGTGGGGAGTGGAGTGGCCCGAGCGGCGTGTCGGCCCCTCAAACGTCGGTCGGCCCGAATAGCAAGCGTCATGGCTTGCTCCAGGGTTCTAGGCTCTGGGTGGGCCACAAGTAGGTCCTTGAGACCCTCAGACAGGCCGGTCAAAAATAAGTCTTTTAGGGCGGCATCGTTCCACCCGGATTCCGTACAATGTTGACGGAATTGGGAACAGTAGTCCTCCGCCATTTTACAACCCTGGCGCAGGGCCAGAAGTTTGGAGACTGCGTAGCCCGCCCGGTCGGGTTCGTCATAAATTTGACCCAGGGCGGAAAAAAAGGCGTCAAGGGATAGTCGGGCTGGAGAGCCTGCTGGTAGCGAGAAAGCCCAATTTTGGGGGTCCCCCCTCAGGCGGGTAATTACAATTCCCACTTTCTGATATTCCGTACCAGAGGAGTGGGGTCGGAGATCAAAGTAGAGCTTGCAGCTCTCTCTAAATGCAAAGAACTGACCTCTCTCTCCAGAGAAGCAGTCCGGCAGCGTGGCTCGGGGTTCTGACATAGTCCCGGGAGCGGAAGGGGGCTGCATGGGACCTGCAGCTGCCACTTGTTCCTGTAGCTGCATGCGGGCGGTTAGGTCCTGGACAAGGTTAGTAAGGACCTGGACCTGGTTCGCTAACGCAGCCACGGCCTCCATCGAGGGATTCAAAGTAGCCGGGCGGATGCACGAGTCTGACCTACCTTCGGCCAGTGTTACTGTCAGGACAGTGTCCGGGATATGGGGGTCCCTGATATATCCCGCAACCCCTGTCCCTGCCTACTTGCCCCCCTGGGCTAACCCCCAGGGCGACAACTGGGCGGCGGTCCCTACCCTCACTAGGGAAGCGGGACACGGGAAGACAAACAGACACTGAAGACAAACAACGGTAGAACGGTCAGACAATCCGGGTCGGCAACAGGAGGGTACGCAGTACAGGGGGGTCAGGCAAAAACGTAGTCAAGGTCCAAAAGCAGAGGTCAAGAAAGCCGGGGTCACAAACAGGAGTCAAAAGAATACGCGGGTGCAGCTGGAAGACCAAACTAACACTGGCAAGGTCTGAGAGGAAAACACACCTATTTAAATGCTGTCAGCGCTCCCGCCCCAGAAGCTGATTGGGGCGGGGAGCCTGACAGCAGCAGGGCTAATCAGGGCGGTGCTGGGGGCACGCCCCCAGTCTCACTGCACAGACAGTTACTAGGGAAGCCAGCCTGGTAGTCAAGCGACTAGAAGCACCAGCTGCCTCCCTAGCAACCCGGCGGCGACCAGTCTTACAGCGGCCCGGGGAGATCACAAGAACCGGGGTACCTCTGCGCCGTGCTCCTGTACCCCGGGTGGCCGGACCGGTGGTGCGGGCACGGCGGCCCCGAGAGTTGCCGGTTCTGACATCTATCTATCTATCTATCTATCTATCTATCTCATATCTATCTATCTATCTATCTATCTATCCTATATCTATCTATCTCATATCTATCTATCTATTTATTTATCTATATCCTATCTACCTATCTCACATCTATCTATCTATCTCCTATCTATTTATCTCCTATCTCCTTGCCCTTTCGCTTCAGTCATAAGACAAAGGATGAAGCTAACTATGCAAACTAGTTCCTCTCTGCATATTTATTTCATAAGAAAGTGATCCCACACTGTGTCTCCAGAAGCAGAATGATAATAGTGTTTTCTTATGTAGCTCTGCAGGGGGCACTGTACTCATCATGTCTATTATGTAGGTCCTCTAGACTTCTATAGAAAGAACATCAACACTGTAACCAGCACACTGCTATAAGGTTTATGTGTATTTGGGTACATATGGAAAAAAGAAACAGCAGCACAAATTTACACCATATCAGTGATGAATATTATTATCTTATCTCTAAGTAAGTGAAGCCTTGGCCTTACTGGGATTTCTGCATTGATTACTTATGCAACATGTCTGATTCTTAGCTAACTCACAAGTATAGACCAACACAATGTAGCTAATAATACAGACACTTATACCGGTTATGTCTTTTATTGAGCACATTGAGTAATATCCATACTGCAGGGGAAAAAAGTAAGTGAACTTCTGTGTTATCAACTTCTCCAAAAGCTAATTATCAAAAGGTGTTTCTTTTAAAGAGATGAGATTGGATCATCTGCGAGGGTTTTACGGGTGCTTTGCACATTAAATAAAGGCACACAGAAGCAGGTTACTGAAAAATCTATTCTTCTCAAGAAAGTTTGGATTGAACTGTACCTCTATGCGAACAACTTGCAGAAGACCCTATGAGATGTGTTATGGAGACACATGAAGGCGGAAAGGGGTACAAAAGCTAAAGACCCGGGTGTACATGAATCCATGGTTATTATCTGCAAATGGAGAACATTCAGGACTGTTCTAGAAGCAGGAGTCCTGTTATATCACTTCAGGAGCACAATGGGCAATCCTGACAGAGATGAGAAAGAAACCAAGGGTAACAGTAAAAGACCCAAAGAAGATTCTTCAGACTGCAGAAACTTCTGGTCAGAAAACATTGTGGCTGTCTAAAGTTTGCCCAAAACCATGTGGATGTTCACAGTGCTTCTAGGAAATGTTCTACTACTCAATGAGACAAAAGTGGAACTTTTTAGTACAAATGTATAATATGAAGGAAAAAGGATACTACATACCAACACCAAAACGGCATCCAACTGTGAAGCTATGATGGGGGGGGCATCGTGGTTAGGGTCTGCTTTGTTCCTCCCTGCATGAACATCTTATATCATTAGGAGAAAAATGAATTCTAAGGTGGATGTAAGACTACTTCCCAGACAGCTGACCCAATCAATAAAAGTGGATTACATGGTGATGAACTAGAGCCCTCCTTGTATTACAAGGATGGATATTTATCAGAATGGCCACCATGTAATACTATATTTCCCTGACCTGGCTGACCCATCTAACACGTCCAGCTGAAAGCAAAGAAAATAAAACTACTGCACATGAGTGAGACAGGTGGACAAAATGCCTTAAAAATGAGCGGGGAGTAGCCAGGAAACCACAGAACAGCTTGAGGCCCAACTTCAAGTATTTTGGGAAAGAGCCAGGAAATCAAAGGCTGCAGAGACCCTGGAACAGAATGTGGCCAGAATTTAAAGAGAAAGAGCCAGGACATCAAGGGCCACGGAGACTTTGGAACAACATCAGGCCCAAATTCAAAAATTGAAAGACAGAGCCAGTGCATCAAGAGCGTCAGGAACCATGGAACAGTGCAAGGCCAACTTCAAGTATTGTGGGAAAGAGCCACTGCATTCAGAGCTGCAGATACTCCAGAACAACAAGACTAGAATTCAAAAAGAAAGGGAAAGAACCAGGATATTAAGGGATATCTAGCCAATGCCAAGTTTACACATACATGAATGCTTCCAACCTCTGACAGCAAGTAGAGATCTTTCAAATGATGAGAAACCATTAGGAAAATTATATTACAAAGTTGCTGAACCTCAGAAAATAAAAGCAGAAACCTTTTGAGCACAGCAAAAATATAACCAGTACTTAGGCCTCAGGTCCACGGGCGGGTCGGATTCTGTTCGGGGAATCCCACATGGAATCCAGCCCTGCCCGTGGCCAGTGACCCATGGTTACTTGTATTTCCCCGGCAGCAGGGTCTGCACGGATCTCTCCACGTCCAGGTTTGCTGTACTGCGCATGCTCCTCACAGCTCGTCGTTGGACATGCGCAGTACAGTTTTGTTTTTTTTGTTTTTTTTTACGTCACCTGATTTCCCATGGGATACACGGCACATCCACAGTGTCGTCTGCGGACGAGCCACAGATCGGACGGCTTCCATTGACTTCCATGGAAGCCGCCAGTGCAGGATCCGCACAAAAATGGAGCATGCTGCGATTTGTTTTCTGGACCAAACAAATGCACATGCTTAAATTAAATTGCAGATGCCCATGCTTCCCTTTGGGCAGCTTGATTTGCGAATCTCCCGCCCGGGTGTCACGCAAATCAAACTCAGCCATGGACATGAGGCCTTACCTCTCGTTTCCCTTGATGATCCAGCGCTGAGGCTTCAGAGGTCCCCTGCTGATCTCTATTTACATGCGAGCAACAGTGATGTTTCGTACTGCTGGTGACCACTAGTGGCTGTGGCGGTCACATGCTGTGTGATGTGATTATCCGTTCAGTCGCATCCAACCTTCGGTCACTCTATGGATCAATGTTCACCACGCATTCCTGTCTTTCACCACTTCTATCAGTTCGTGGCATGTTGGTTGTGGCTTTGATTGTATCGAGCCATCTTGTTCTTTGTCTTCCTGCTCTTCTCTTCCCACTGACCTTGCCAAGCATCAGTACTGTTTCCAGCGAGTTAGCGCACATCGCGTGGCCAAAATGAAAGCCGCTGTTTGATGACTTTGCCCTCTAGTGATATTTTCAGTTTGACGCGATCTAACACTACCTTGTTCATTTTCATGGCGGTCCAAGGTATCCGTAGCATTCTCCTCCAGCACCAGCGTTCGAATGCATCAATTCTCCTTCTGTCTGTTTTCCTGAGCATCCAACTTTCGCAACCATGCATCGTTATGGGAAAGTCGATTGCTTTGACCTGTCTGTTTTTTGTTGCAATGCTAATATCCTTGCTTTTCCAGATCTTTTCCATTTCTTGCATTGCAATCCTACTGTAGTGGCCCAGAATACCTATTCCTAGCCCCTCCATAATTGTCATACATGTCATGTCCTTTGTGTGGATGCACTGTGCAAAATGTCTTGCCTCCTGTTATGTGTATTGCACAGCTGCAGCAAGTGAGAGGTTAAAGGGGTTGTCCCGCGGCAGCAAGTGGGTCTATACACTTCTGTATGGCCATATTAATGCACTTTGTAATGTACATTGTGCATTAATTATGAGCCATACAGAAGTTAGAAGAAGTTTTTCACTTACCTGCTCCGTTGCTAGCGTCCTCGTTTCCATGGAGCCCGCCTAATTTTCGGCGTCTAATGGCCAAATTAGACGCTCTTGCGCAGTCCGGGTCTTCTTCTTTTCTCAATGGGGCCGCTCGTGCAGGATGCCGACTCCGTGTAGCTCCGCCCCGTCACGTGCCGATTCCAGCCAATCAGGAGGCTGGAATCGGCAATGGACCGCACAGAAGCCCTGCGGTCCACCGAGGGAGAAGATCCCGGCGGCCATCTTCAGCAGGTAAGTAAGAAGTCACCGGAGCGCGGGGATTCAGGTAAGCGCTGAGCGGTGTTCTTTTTTAACCCCTGCATCGGGGTTGTCTCGCGCCGAACGGGGGGGGGGGTGAAAATAAAAAAACACGTTTTGGCGCGGGACAACCCCTTTAATGTTTGCATAAGACTGGGAGATGTCTGCAAATGTATCAATTTATGTCCTGTCATGTAGTATGCTAGAGTCTATAAATATAAGTGTCTGAGAGCAGGAAAAGGTTTTCTGTTTTTCTGGGTTCCTGAGAGAGAGTGCCGGCCACATGGGGGTACCTTTAACCCTCATGTGGTGAAGAACGGAAGAGGAAGAAAGGTTTACTGAAGTTCCCAATGCCAGGAGCCATTAGAGAGTAAGGAGAAAGAGAGGAGTAGAGGAAAGTCAAGACCTCTGTGCAGAGGTACTTTCATAAGTGAGTGTCTGTGGAGAGTTTGCCCTTCCCCTTCAAGGAGCAGTACCATACAGATAACGAAGATTGTAGGGCCGATATCATCCTAAATATATACCCGTAGAGAAAGTCTCCCCTTCCTGGAGTGGTATCATACAGATAACAAGAACCGTAGGATAGGCATCATCCTGAGCTCCTCCCTGACCTCCCTTATTCTGTCTTGCCTCCATTGGTCTATTCTTAAGCTGCTAAGTGTTAAAGTTTTACAAGTAAAGTTTTGCCAGGCCCTGACTGTTCCCAGGGACTGAGGTACTTAACTACTAAATCGTGTGTGGACTTTCTTTATCATGGCCAACGTTCATTCCGGTGAGTAAAGGAACGGTGGAGTCTTGTGACAAGTTAAAGTTCTTTGACATGTATATTGGCCATCCCTCTCTTATGGGGATGTTCTGGCCGAGGCTGCGTATGTCCCTCTGGGGAGGAGTCTGGTAAGTGCCACCGTGATAGGTCAAGCTTTACCCTCCTAGCTCCTCAGCGTATGCCCTGTGACCTGAGCTACCCTTCGGGACGCTGCACTACCAAGTGTAATCCGTCACTTGAGCTCAGGTCCAGATTGCCCATTGCAATCAATTTTGGATCCAAGGGAGATGAAATCTTGGACTGTCGCTACTTCTTTGTTGTTAATTTTTATGCTCATTGTACCGGTGCTTACCGCGGTCATGACTTTGGTTTTCTTGCTGTTGAGGTACAGTCCCATGCTTTCGGTTTCATTTTGCATTTGTTAGATAAGGTATTCCAGGTCACTCCATGGATCAATGTTCTCCACTCATTCCTGTCTTTCACTTTCCGCAAGCAGGGTGGTGTCATCTGCATATCAAAGGTTGTTGACATTTCTCTCACAGATTTTGACTCTGATGCCTTGCTCATGGAATTATGGCTGCCCTGATATAAACATGGTGCAAATAAAGACCAAGAGAACCACCAGTGGTCCAGCACTGCATGGCCAGAGAAATGAGAGGTGAACACTATTTTTTGTACACAACTTGCTGCTGTTTTTACTTTTATTTTCCAAAGCCAGATAATGCTTTTAAAGGGTATTCTTATCTGCCCTTCTAACCTCTTACCTCAGTAGTGTCCATCTGCCAGCTACAGCCATGCAAAATGTGGGTGGGACCACAACCATTGATTGACAGTTGAGGCCAGCAGCTCTGTGTTGAACTTTGGCTTGGTCTGATAAGGATTGTAAATGGGAGATCAGATAACGCTATGAGCAGTGAGATCAGGAATTGTCTGTCTAGCTGCTCCTTAAAGGGAATGTGTTAAGCATATTTTTTAAGAATGTTTGGTGATTTTAAAAAAAAAACAACTTTCATTCACAATCTATATTTTTTAACAGTTCTGCATTTTTCACATTGACCACAGAGCCTAATAGTAGTCTGACCCTTCTTGATTTCTGTAGAGAAAGCTTTGCAGCAGTCATCTCATTGACATAACAGGCAGGATTACACTGAGAGGTAACACCTATATGTAGATAATACAGGATCCACCATTCACAAGAGGTACAAGCCGTGACTATCTACTCCCCCTCCCTGCAAAATGACTTCTACAGGTCACAGGGCAAGTCTAAAACAGTCTCCCATACAAGTCAATGGGTCCCTCCTGTCCATTCTGTGAATGGCCCATGAAGCTGTTGTAAATCATATTGCTAAATGCTCTTAAGGGCTGAGTCAGACGAGCGTGGATAACACGCTACTACAGCAGCGTGTAAATGACACTGCTATAGGAACCAATAGGTCCCTATGGAAGCGCTCACACGGACCCTTTTTAGAAGTGCTGAATCTGCGCTTCTAAAAAAGAACGGACAGCGAGTGCCGACTCGCCTGTCAGGTCTGTGGTGCACAGCGGTGCAGGGTGCTTTCCATAGGCTCCTATGGGAGCCGTGGAAGCACACAGCCCACACCACGGATGTCTGACCTAGAAGCAGCCCAGTCACGTAATCTTTTTCAGGATGACAGCAGCGTGTAAACCATACTTGTCTGACTGAGATCTAATGCTGTTAAATGCAGCTCAGGAAAGCTGGCCACCCCCATAGTCATGTACAGACATCAGAATAAAAAATCTAAAATCAGAAAAAAGAAATAGATTCGAAAAATGGAAATTCTTAACTACTTTTTTTAAAATAATACAAAAAACATTTTTGGTGATATAGTCGCTTTACCTGATTAGTTGGCAAGCAGGTGGTACTTTTCCTATTGTTCTACATAGGGCAGATATACCTACCTTCTATGACCACACCTTTATTTTTATCATAACTTAGTCAATAAATCTGTACATCACATGTAACACTAGCGGGAACACTGGGGCTTTACAGTCATGTCAATACTTTGTAATGAGCGTTCTCCCTGCACAGCGCCCAACATGTGGAAAGTGTTTCTTCCATTGTGATTTCAGGCTAAATATATAAATTTGAGCAACCACACATGTTTAATATTACAATTAACTAATCTTGAATTATTTCTTACTGCATTGCCAGCGTTCTGTATATATACATAAGAGCCTTCATTGTGTACATCATGTGCAGCAACATGTGGGCAATAAGAGGGAAAACAACCAGAGAAAAACATTACAGCCAGATGATTGTAGTTTAGGTTCCGATGCAGCAAATGTAGAGGACATCTTCTATAATAACTGCAAATGTTTGGCGTCAGATAGAGTTTTAGAGGAGAGCTTATCTTAAAGGAGTTGTACCAAGATATAAAGTTATCCCATATCGGCAGGAAAGGGGATAACTTGCGGATTGGTTGGGTTCAACCACTAGGACCTCCACCAATCCCGAGAACAGGGGTACCTTCGGTCACTTTATGAATAGAGGATGCGAATGTGCACCACCGCTCCATTCATACAGGGACTGTTAGAACCCTGGTCTTGAGTTCCATAGGGTTGTAGCGAGAAGCCTCTGGGTGATGTTCGGGGGTTCATAAAGTTTGGGGGGATATGGGCTTGACCTCTACCTGCTTTTATGAGAGGCTCTGGCGGGCATTGCCGATGAGATGCGTACTCTATCCTCATCCCAAGCAGTTGGGTCCAGTATCTGAACCCGGGTTAATGATAGAACAGTTCACGATGACGATCCAGATGGAGTGTGAAACAGTCCAACTTAGTTTTGTCTTTTTTCGAAGATGTTGTAATTAGTGAGTTTCCACTGTTGCCGTTTTTTTCTCCTGTAGCAGCAGGGAGGCACATGAGGAGTGGAGACAAACAGCAGGAACCCAACCATCAGCCCATGGTGTGTGGAAATGCTCTAATTTCTCTGGTGTCTCATAGTCACAAGAAGCACTGAAGCCATAGCCGGCAACAATACAGGCCAAGCCTGCAGGTCTGATGAAGCACCCCACAGGATGTACCAACACATACATCGAAGATGGAAGACCAACAAGGTCACACAGATGTGCTCTTATATAGCATGTGTGTGCATGTGCCCCAATGCCTCACATGTCAGCCCACCACCAATGTGAATCAAATAATCATAACCTTAACAGTACCACCAATATAATGATAAATAGTGACTGGTAGAGAGTGCGCTAACACCCCATATAATAATAATATATAATAATCTTTATTTGTATAGCGCCAACTTATTCTGCAGCGCTTATATTAAACCATTACCTATTTATAAGAAATACTGGTGATTACTGGCAACATACAGTAAGGGGTCGCATTTGCTAAACGCACCTCGTTACAGGGTCACAGAAGTTGCACTCATGCCAATTACCAATGAATGGAAAAATCAAGCGATCTGAGCGACTTCTGACAAGTCTTCTTCCTGGATTTCATTGCCAACCTTGTGGGATTTTCTTCTGTAATGGTCTGGAGTGTATACTGAGAATGGTGTGAACAAGGAAAGCATACAGTGAATGAGGATCTTGTAAATAAGGAAAATGGTACAATACCTCGTCAGCCCCACCTATTGGAAGGCAGCATTCCTGCAAGTCAATGTTAGACTCTTTATACAAACCTTGTAACAATTACTGGGAATTAAAAGCCAAGCCAGAATCCATACACAGACAGCTGTTTTGGGGTGTTTGCCCACTCAGCAGTGTGCAGTAGGTTTCTGACTTTGCTAGCGAGAGGCCTGTGATGTGGGTCAGGAATACTCTGGGTAATATGCAAATATTACCCAGAGAAGCCAGAATGGCCTTATAAGACTCCTCACCTCACCTTCTAGATGCTCTCCCTAAGGAGAAAAGATAGCGTTCCTGACCCGAGGGACAGTCCCGGATTTGGGAGGCTGTCCTGCAGTCCCAGGTGGCAGGAGGCATGCCCCCCCCCCCCCCTCCTCCGCTCCACTCCCACCCAGCCACAAAGTAGAAAGCAAACCACTGTCTCCCTGTCTTCATTCTTCACAGTTGCGCTGGGACTGCAACCTCTGAGCACCGCTGTACATACCAGGTTCTTCCCCGGACTTAGCATTCTCAGATCTAGAGAGGGGGAAGAGTCCGTCTACACAGCGGTGCTGAGAGGCTGCAGCTCCAACATGAGCATAAGGGATGGAGACAGGGAGGCAGAGGATACAATGCTGTGAAAGTATTAGGGCGATTTCTGTGTTACACTTGTTATTCAGTGGTTAATATTTAGTCTGACCCATTTGTCTTTGTAGTGGGGATTTGAGCAGCATTTCCTGGTGACAATATTTAGTCATCGTACCTGCATTTCTGTACTCTTATCAGTGTAAGTAATGTAAGCAACACGTCACATTATGTCCTCAGTGTTAAGACTTTGTAATGGTTTGTTATGTTTAAGAAGTTGTCTGCTGTGATTGGACACTATACCTTTCTTTGTTCTGTTTAGTATGATATATAAAGCTAACACTGGACTGGTCCAGCAGAAAGAGCGCGGCTGTGATTTCAGCGTCTTTAGCGTGTCTGCTAAACTCGCACCCCCTTCCCTCCTCCTCCTCTCCGCCCCTTGCCGGCTGTTTGCAATGGGAGGGGGTGGGAGCTAGTTGCTAAGCTTAAATATAAGCCCCTCCCTGGAAAAACAAGGCAAGTGTAAAAAATTTAAAAAAACACATACTCACCTTTCTTCAGCTGTGGGGGCTAAGCTGCGTCCTCTCTGCGCTGTCTCCGGTCCTGCAGTGAAGTTCTTTGAGCAAGCGGGGAATTAAAATCCCCACCTGCTGAAGAGCTGCTTCTGATTGGCTGAAGCGCTTAGCCAATCACAGGCAGCTCTCGCCTGTCATTCATTCATATGTACGCACCTATGTACACACAAAAACACGCTCGTGTGAAGCCAACCTTAGGACAATATTACAATATTACTGATTAACATAAGTTCATTTTGACTATGAGGGGGCACTATGATAGGATACAGAGGGCATGTCTGCACAAAATATTTCATTAAAATTTGCTGCAGGGATCATAGCTACAGGTGTTCATCTTTTGGTTGTTCAAAGTTTAGGAGGTATTTCTGTGGATGGAAACAACTCGTCACCAAAAGGGGTCAGAGGAGGATGTCAGGAATTGGCCTGATGAACAGGCACTCAACAGTCAAGCGAAAATACAGCTGAATATAACCAACTAATTTGTCCAAACACAACTTATCATTCCTTAGCACGAGTTGGCTAAAACAGCAGACACCCAATTCAAGAAACAGAAAGGTGAGAGTGTAAACATTGTATCACTGAGAAGTGGACAAACATCTCCTGGTCAGATGGATCCAGATTTCTGTTGCTCTGTGCTGATAGGAGGTCAGAATTTGGCACAAGCAGCATGAATTGATGACCCCTTTCTGTCGGTCTGGTGGAGATGGAGTAATAATGGTGTGGTTTTCTTGGCGCACGCTGGCCATGGCCCTGAGGATATCACTGTACAGATCTGCACATTTGGCACAATATCAAAGTTTATCAACAGTAGCACCCCTGCAGGCAAAACTAGTGGGCTAAGAAATAGATCATGCAACTTCAAAGAGTTAAACAACAACTTTAGCTCTGCTATATCTGCATGTCCAAAACGAAGAGAAAAGGGGGGAAAAAGCATTAAAAGGAAATGAAAAACATATCACATTTATATTTGGCATATCTGACGTTTGATTCTTTTGATAATATTTATTGTGAGTCTCGTCGCCGCCGTATGTTACTAGTCCATGACACTTCACACTACAATACAATTTCCAGTTCTTGCCATTTCTGGTGCCGTAATTATATTTTATTTTGTTAATATCCATCGTAATGTTCTCACATAATGGAATAGATTGTCAGCAATAATTTGGTTTTCTGATATTTTGTTATAAAAACATGCAGTGAGCTGATAATTACCCGGCGCCGTGAAGTAATATTCCCAGCAAGTTATTTATCCCTCGCTACGGAATGGCTAATGCGCATCACATTTTATGTCCTGTGATATTTATGTACTTCATGCCATAAGATCTCATCTCCTCTCACTGTGCGATAAAGCATATGAAGGGCTTACAATGCAATGAAATATTAATTATGTGTCTATTAATATTCGGGATGCAGATGATAGAGAGGCTTCCTGCCCGCGTTCTTCGCTCGCATCGTGAGGTTGCGCTCTTTGCCGTATTCAATATTAGAAGCTCTATAAAAATAAGTTTCTTATGACTGTTTACAAAGAAATATGTAATGTTTGAGACCCCAATTAATCAAAAGAGATTAATGGTCGCTATGCCTTGTGTCATGTGGACTATAATTGAGTGTGAAGTACGGATTCACCAGTAGGGGGCTTTGCAGAGATAAAACAAGTTCTATGATACGACATGCAAGGTGCGATGAATGTATTTTGCAATGTGTATGGCTGCTACAGTATACAGCATGTTATTAGAGGTAATGACACAGGTGGGGAGCTCAGGTGTGGGATTTAATGCTGGACCCTGGAATTTAAAGTTGCACCCGTGTTAATGTAAGATGGGAAAGGAAGTGAAGGAAGTAAGGAAGGAAGAGAGGGAGCAAGAGAGAGCAGAAGGAAGGAAAGAAGGAAAGGAATGAAAGAAGGAAGGAAGAGACGGTGAGAAGGAGAGAGGAAGGGAGGGCAAAAGTAAGGAAAGAAGGGAAGGAGGAGCAGGAGGGAGTAAGGAAGAGAGTGAGTAAGGAATGGAAGGAAAGAGGATATGGCAGGAGGAAAGAAAGTAGGGAAAAAGGAAGGGAAGGTAGAGAGGTAGGGAGGAAGGAAGGAAGGAAAAAAGGAAAGAAGGGGAAAGGAAGGGACAGAAGTAAAAGAATGAAGAGGGAATAAGAGAAAGGATAGAAGGAGGGAAGAAAAAAAGGCAGGAAGGAAGGGAGGAAGGAGAAGAAGGGACGTAAATAGGAAGGGACAGAAGTAATGGAAAAGGATGGAAATAGAAAGGGAAGGAAGGAAGAAAAGGAGGGGAAAGGAAGGGAAGGAAGCAAAGGAATGAAGCGAGGATAAGAGAAAGTAATAAAGAATAGAAGAAAGGTAGAAAAGTAGGCAGGAAGGAAAAAAAGAAAGAAGAGAGGAAGGAGAAGAAGGGAGGGTCATAGGAAGGGAAAAAAGGAAATAGAATGGGAGAGTGGGAAGGAAGGAAGGGTAGGAGGGAGAAAGTAATAAAGAATAGAAGAAAGGTAGAAAGGAATGCAGGAAGGAAATAAAAAATGAAGGGAGGAAGGAGAAGAAGAGATGGAAATAGGAAGGGAAGGAAGTAAATAGAAAGGGAGAGAGGGAAGGAAGGAAGGGTAGGATGGAGAAGTAAAGAGTGAGGAAGGAAAAGAGGGGCTGGAGAAATGAAGGGAAAGAAGGAAAAATGGGTGGGTGTGAGAAAGAAAAGCAGAGATGCCGCTACAGCGTTCAAAGGAGATCCTCACTCTGTCCCCCAGTCTCTGCGTTCCTGCATGCACCGTATGTCGTACATATGGTGAGGGGAAGAGTGAGGACCTTCTCTGAGCGCTACAGAGGTAAAAGAAAGTAAGAAAGGATAGAAGAAAGGTAGAAAGGAAGGCAGGAAGGAAATAAAGAATGAAGGGAGGAAGGAGAAGAAGAGATGGAAATAGGAAGGGAAGGAGGTAAATAGAAAGGGAGAGAGGGAAGGAAGGAAGGGTAGGAGGGAGAAGTAAAGAGTGAGGAAGGAAAAGAGGGGCTGGAGAAATGAAGGGAAAGAAGGAAAAATGGGTGGGTGTGAGAAAGAAAAGCAGAGATGCCGCTGCAGCGCTCAGATGAGATCCTCACTCCGTCCCCCAGTGTCTGCGTTCCTGCATGTACGGTATGTCGTACATATGGTGAGGGGAAGAGTGAGGATCTTCTCTGAGCGCTGCAGCGGTGTGCTGACCACAGCTTTTCAGTGAGTTACAGCACTTGATGACAGGGTTGCTCATACTAGCCAATATTTTTTACCAGCCATTAATATGACCGGTACAAAATATATACCGGCACCAACCGCTAGAGTAAATTACTGGCCGGGTGACAACGCTATGGGGTTTATATAATCATCCAAACATATGTCTTCTCATGAAGTAAATAACTAAAGCTGACCGTGCATTAAATGATGGCATAATCTGATCGGCTACAAATAGAAGGGCCCAATAAGACAGAGCCGTCGCTTGATCCCTTTTCGTAATGTACAAAGAAACCAAAAAAAAGTTTTAATTACACTTTAAAGAAATAATTGCCTTTATTATAACCACATGTCGTAGGAGCCACTCTAGTGCTTATATAGCAATGAGCTCGCACAGATGTTACTCCGCTCGCCTAATCATGTACTTAATCATACTGGAATGTGGCACAAAACTTTGTTTTGACAATTTCCAATCCCCAGTAGACAATTAATGGGAAGAAGTCAGAAACTAAAATGCACAATCCACTGCAGCTCAGACACAGACTCTTCTGTACGCTGAGTCATGTGACCTAATGCTCTAGCGTGGAGCAACTATAGCGCAAGGTCATGACATGCATAGTAGTGCCATGTATACACGTTACAGGTGGGTAGTACATTTTTTGTGTGTTCAAAAACTTTCGAAAAGTTGATCAAATATGGATTTTCCACAAATCATTTGCGATATTAGAACAATATGTTGCTCTGTGTGATAGTTATAAACATTGCGCAATTTCCGAATTCTCTCTCTGTTACATAATAAAAATGGCTGCTCATGAATATTCATTCATCCCCTGTTCACCTCTCTTAAAGACGAGCTGTCATGTTCTCATGTTAGCCAGGCCTTCTGCATAGCTTTGCAGCCACAGACTCGCTGTCTCCAACAATGTCTTTCTTTTGTTTATACCCCCTGCTCCCGCGTGACAGTTCTTCTCAATTTCAGCTCTTGGGGCTTTGAATGTGTCAAGTGGGTGGTTCCTACCACTCTCAGTCAATGTCAATCAAGCCTGATGTTACCCATGAGTGGTGGGTGACCTCCCATTTGCAGCATTAGGAGGCAAATCTAAGGAAAGCTGGTATGGACGAGTGAGGTGGTGGGGAGGGACTGATAGAAAGGCACCATCAAAGGCAGTGGGGCCATGGCAAACTTTGCCACCAGCTTCTTGACATGAGGATGTGACAGGTCTTCTTTGAAATACATGCTTTAGCAGCTTCCTCTAGACACTAACTTCTAATGACTTGTCAGGTGACCTGATATTCACTGATGAGCAAAAGTCATTAGTCAAATTTCTCAAAGACATCTATCAGCTTCACCCTATGGACGTATTCAGAAATAGGAAATCCCATTGGATTTTTTTACACTATTATTAAAATTTCCTTAAAACAGTGACACTAGAGAGATATCCTAGATGTGACGCCTCCCAAGGGAATATATTATAACTTTACATTGAACTTAACTTACGACAGATGTGCCTGGCCGGGGACAAGATCCTCTATGTCCTATCTGGTGTTAGCATTTATCAGTGTCAGACGATACATAGAAGAATAATTTGATAATTGTACCTATCCCCGTGTTCCTGTATGTGAAAAGACAGAGAAGATCCGGTGCCGGACTTGTATGTGATTGTCCAAGGTAATTATTTGTTCTTTTGCCGAAGACTTTGGTGGTAGACTTTTGTGGTGGACACTGTATACTGGATACCAGTCACTACACCGATGCCTCCACCTTGTGCCAACCACTGCACCGATGCCTCTATCCAGTGCCAGTCACTACACCGATGCCTCTAACCAAGGGCGTAACTATAGAGGATGCTGCTGCACCCGGGCCCAGGAGCCCCAAGTGCAAGAAGCGGCTGCTTAGGTGCTCTGAAGCGACTCCCTGTTGTCTGCGACAAGTCACAATGGCCTCTTTGTGGCGTTATTGTGATTTTATTTATTTTATTAGCAAATCGTAATAATAACCTGCTGAAGTACCAGCAGCCTCCTGAAAAAAACATCACAGACACATCCATTTTTTTACACAGACACTGGAAAAAAGTGCCCTACTCTTTACAAATGTCCAGGAATTTCTGAATGGTTGGCAACCCTGCACCCTACCCATGTTCTCCATTGTGCTAATGATATCAGACCAACATCCTCCATAATCTGAACCTCCCATTCCCGCCTCCAGGGCTTTTCTGAAGCTGCACCTGTTCTCTTGAATGCACTACCCCAGGGAATCAGGTTAATCTCCAATATTCCCGCTGCTCAGCCAATTCATAAATCCCACCTTCATGAAGTGATGGCTGTGATTGGTCCTTTAAGTGCTGCTCAGCTAATCAATGCAGCGCTCGAGAAAACAATCACATCCATCGCTTCGTGGAGGCGGGATTTATGAATCCCATAACCAGGAAGTGATCCTATTGTGCAGCCAAGGAATGTGGAAACCACATCAGGGATCTGTAGAGTAGCGGGAGCGACCTGGGGCGAGCCTGCTGGGTAATGTATTGCTATTTCCTATGAAATGTAACTATGGCTTATTTTCGAGGTAGGGATTATTTTCAGGAAAACACAGTACCTCTTATATCACCCCCCATTTCTTCATAGACTGTAAGCTGTCATGTCACCCTTATTTCCTGATAGATTGTAAGCTCTTGTGCCCCCATATTTCCTAATAAATCGTAAGCTCTTGTGTCCCCCTATTTCCTCCTAGATTGTAAGCTCTTGTGTCCCCCCTATTTCCTCATATGCCAGGGCCTACTACAGCTGGGATGGTGCACAGTGCCCAGGGGTCCAGGAGGTGAAGGGGGTCCGGGCTGATTAATGAAATTTAAAAAACTACATAATCACCTCTCTTATCTCAACCTAGTAGCTACAGGTGGTGCTGCTGTCCCCGACTTCTGGGTTGTGTCATATGATCACATAACCGGCACCCCTTTCTCCTCCTGCACCCCTGTGCACTGTGCCCCACCCCGGGTGTAGTGGACCCTGGTAATTTTATTACATATTTATATGGGGACGCTATATGTTAAAGAGGGCAAAAGGTGGCATGTAAAGGCGACGAAATGTGGCATCAATATGTAAAAGGGCAATAGGTGGCAAATATATGTAAAAGGGGTAAAAGGTAGTGATTAGAGGGGTTATACAGGGATTTTAAAAAGTCATCTGAGTAGTGGAGTTGGAACAACTACTTCCAGCTGAGTTCCGATGAGCGATCACTTGGTATTGTGGCCCCTCCTTTGTTGCTGACGACATCGCTGAGATGTTGGCTACTGACTAATAATAATAACCATGCCAGTGCCCTTCTATCATGGCCAATACCGAGATAGAAGAAAGAGGGGCCCTCTGAGACTCTATCACCTGAGGGCCCACATAAACCTGGAGCAGGAAACTGGACAAGGGGCTGCCAGTAGATGTGATATTCTTGGAGTTTTCTAAAGCATTTGATGCTGTCTCTCGCATGCAGTTATTGCATGTCTTAAGGTACTTTTAAAAAATGCGATACCCTGCACCGGTGGATATTGGGCAAGTCTACGATGCAGAAGGATTTAGCTGCAATTGTTGATAATAAACCAAATGAAAGCACTCAATGCTAGTCTGCTGCATCAAAGGCCAACAACATTTTATCCTGTATTAGGGAAGGCATGGCTTCTAGAGAAGGAGGTATATTTATCTATTTACAAAGCACTAGTTTGTCCACATCTTATGTATTCAAGCCAGGTTTGGGCACTAGTCCAAAAAGGAGATCAAAGGACACCAAAGTAAGTTAAAACAAGAGCATCCAAATGAATACAAAGTATGAATGACCTCAGTTTTTCAGAAAGGTTATCAAAATTAAATTTGTTACCCAAGAGAAGAGTCTTTATAGAAAACAATGTGAAACATTATTCTATATGTGAACCCCACAGAGATCATGGGGTCACTGCTTAGGGTTAAAGTTCAAAGCCCTACATTACCGTGCGAAAGGGAAAGCTATGGATCATTTCACACAGAATTTGGTAAAAGTTGAAAGTGGATGGATGGAGAAAGGGTAATATTATTATTACTAATATGTATACATGACTCTTTGTGTCATATTCTATGTACAGTATATCATCTTGTATTGTTAGTTATACTGTCTAATATTTGTACTTGGCAATTCACTCATCCAGGCAGGTATACTAATGTTTACGTTTGATGCCAACGTCTAGTGAGTTCTCTCAAAGAAGACGGACGCTGTTCATATTTCATGACCCAACGTTCCACTTTCTCCCAGAGATGTTCAGTAGGGTTCAGGTCGGGACTCAATGCAGCCGGTCCAATCATGGAACATCCATTTCTTCAAGCCAACATGAAAAAGTATTGCCACATTGTCGGCAGCACAATGCCACCTCAATGTCCATGGGTCTTGCCACTACAACCAACGGACTGAGACCATGCCATGTAAAACATCCTCAGACCACAACAGAACCGCTTTCTTACTTAACTGTTCGTAAGTACTTTTGGTAAGATAGTCTATATACTGAATGGCCCTTTCATTAGAGCCCCCTGTTCTTTCATGATTGGCGCTTCCCTGTATGGGAATTCTCCCCATGACCCCGGAGTGCAGTATAAAGTCACATAACAAGTTTTCCGTGGATCAGTTTCAGTGTGAATCCACATTAGATGGGAAAATCCAGCAATCTTAGTGACTTCCCATTAGTTCTGGTCATGGGAGCCAGACAAGACAGGGCCAGGACTTCACGACCAACCTTGTGGGGTTTTCTCATGTAATGGTGTAGAGAGTATATAGACAATGGTGTGAGCGAAGAAAAATGTCCAGTGAAAGGGGATCCGGTGGATAGAAACAACTCCCCACACTCCTCTGATGAGCAGGCACTGTACAGTCAAGAGCAGCCAAATACAACATTGGTGAACCAACCAATGTGTCCGATTGCAAACCTCATCGTTCATTAACATGGTTGGGTTATAACAGCAGGCGACCAGTTTCAGCACCATTGCCGTCTAAAGGCTTCTTCATACGAGCATATGCATTTTTGCGATCGATTGCACGTACTGTTAAATGGCAGGAATGAAGAAATGATGAGATCAAGTCCTGAGCATAATTAGCATTTTCTTATCCATCCACAAGGCCGGGTGCAACGTATTAGCGAAAAAATACGCCACAGCTTGGAAATCCCTCACTGCGCATAAATCCTCGGAATGACTTTAAATGCCTAGATAGAGGCACCTGTAAGCTTTTCCCTGCGTTGTACGCTGCCAAACTGCCTCCATCTTCCTATTTTTCCAGCTCTCAAAGGAGTCTATGGAAGCTACCGGCATATATTGGTTGAAAGATAAATCTAGACTAGAGATGAGCGAGTATACTCGGTAAAGGCAATTGCTCGAGCGAGCATTGCCTTTATCAAGTACCTGCCCGCTCGGGATGAAACGTTCGGGTGCCGGCGGCGGGCAGGGAGCTGCGGGGGAGAGCGGAGCGGAACGGAGGGGAGATCTCTCTCTCCCTCTCTCCCCCCCACTCCCTCCTGCTGACAGCCGCTACTCACCGCTCCCCCGCGCCAGCACCCGAACGTTTCATCTTGAGTGGGCAGGTACTCGATAAAGGCAATGCTCGCTCGAGCAATTGCCTTTACCGAGTATACTCGCTCATCTACAATCTAGACCTATTGTTTTCGGCTGCACGTAAAAGCCCCCGCAGTGTATGCGCTATTTTTCCCCGCAGGGCGATTCTTTGCGCCGCAAAACCGTCTATGTAAATGAATACATTGGAATCCAACGCCTCAGATGGTCGCGATTTTCGGTCAGCGTGTAAACGTGGCTAAATCTCCACATAAAAACGCTTGTGTGAATAAAGCCTACGAGAAACAGAAAGGTAAAAGATCAAAAATTGTATCACTGAGCAGCCGAAAAACATCACCTGGTCAGAAAAATCCAGATTTCTGTTGCCCCGTCCTGATGGGAGTCAGAATTTAGTGCAAGCAGCATGAACCGATGACCCCTTCCTGTCAGGTTGGTGCAGGTGTAATAAATGTGTGGAGAAGGTTTTCTTGGCAGACATTGGTTCCTCTGGTACCTGCGGATGGATGCTAAAATGAATTGCTGTGGCTATGGGTTTCAATGCGCTTCTAGATTGTAGTGTCTAATAAAGTGGCATTCAGTGTTTTGAATATGCCTTTCTACTCATGCGCCTCTTGATGCACCTAATTATTTCTTTGACTCGCTTTGCATTGCAATTTCATGAAGTAATTTACAAAACAATGAGGAAATTTAGTTTTAATCTGCCATGAAATCTACATTCCCATTCACAATCCAACTCATCCCGGTCTGAAGCGCCATCTCTCCCTCTGGCAACAAAACAACTGATGATATTAAAATTGTCAACATAAAGTCGCCGTAAAGCTCAGCGGAGCCGAATATATTTATTTTCAGTCTCATTTAGCACAGGTTGACTTTCATGCAGTTAAAGTGTAAGTGCGGATTGTATCATGGAGAGAGAGAAATAAACATATGCTGAGGGGTAGAGAACGTTTAACCGCTACATGCAACAGCCTGCTGGTCATTAACTCGTTCTGGCCCAACGAGGGGAGGCAACGAAGACGCTGCAAACAATTAGCGCTCTCCTCGGCAGCGAAGAGGTTATAGAGAAGAAGGAGGAATAAAAAGGCAAACTAAAACCGACTGGAGTTGTTCTGCATCTGCAGGGAGGTTTATGGGATTGTATAAAGGCCCTAATAGAACATCTTTATGATCCAGCGGGATATCTCTGTTGGCATTTGCACGTAAGCACCTCTTAAGACTCAAGGACATAGTTATGTAGATGGGGACTTACATCTGATATATTAGCAAATTCGACTTTCAAGAAAATATATGTAGTCCTACCATTGCCGCTTTAAAGGTCTTGTTTGTACCAATGCTGCGGGTGGTGGGATGGTGACACAGGATTCGGGATACGATGTAGCAGATGGAGTAACCAAAAATGACAATATTTATTTAAAACATGAAAGAACTGAACAACAATGCAACAATGCTGAGTATACGGTTGAACTTTCACCTTTCAAGACCTATGTACTACCCTGTTTCCCTGAAAATAAGACATACCCTGAAAATAAGACATAGCATGATTTTCCAGAATTTTTGAGGATGCAAAATGATTTTTCAGGCTTTTTGAGGATGCTTGAAATATAAGCCCTACTCCAAAATTAAGCCCTGCTAACAAGTTAATTAAAAAAGTCAATTTAAATAGTGTCCAGGCAGCTATACATGTAAAAAAGGTAAACCTTTTTGAACAAAAAATTAATATAAGACACTGTCTGATTTTCGGGAAAACACGGTATCTATCGCTAGGAGGGATAAAAACAATTTGTGAGCAATTCTCAATAACCGCAGTACCTGGTGAACGATATTAAAAATACTTGACTGATACCATTTCAAACAATGCAGAGCACAGAATATAAAGCACAGCTTCCCTTTGGTGGTCACCACTCCAAAACAGCCTACTAGAAAAGTTGATTCCCGTATGCACTCGCAGGGCACTCACATCACATTACTAACAGCCCAGTGTCCCCAGTATAAACTATGTTCCCTGTGGCAGGCTTGCTGACTATCACCTACGAGTCATAAGACCAGACTCACACAACCGGATTTGAATTGCGATCGGTGTCCTCACGGACTTTCCGTGGTAAAACGTGGATATTAAAAGGCATGATGTCAATGGAGGCAGCAACCCGGAGCCCAAACACAATTAACATTGCGTATGGGCTGCAGGTACCCACGTCATTGCTAAGCGACAGCATGGGAAATACCAACAAAAAAAAGCTGTAGGGAGGTACAGGGTCATCGGCTGGGCTCTTAGTCGGAATCCGCTCTGGACCTCCCACATGCGGAATCCGACCTGATCATGTGAGCCCGGCCTGACAGTGTGCATACCTCCCAGTTTAATGGGGCCAGCCTCACAAACCAATGTGTAGGGATTACTGCTTCAACTGATCCAAAGTGTTAGGTGCACTGTTCAGACACAATTTTCTGCTTTCGTGTCTGGCAAATATGGGCATTGGCCCATTCTCTCTGTTCCCTGAGCTTATATGCACTCTCTTCCACTCCTAGGGTTTATAGCTTCTGGTCTCCTGTTCAGCTGATACATCTTTTCTAATCACCGTCCTATATAGCTGCCTTGGGCCTTTCAGACCTTGCTGTAGTGTTGTTGAGAGTTTGGTCCCTTCACTTTATGTCCAGCCACTGCTTCGTCAGTTACCTTGCTACCTTGCGTTCTGCTTGTGTTCCGTGTTCTTCGTTTGTGTACTCTGTGGTCTGTTATTCCCGCTGTCCGCTTCTGTGTTTATCCTTGTCAGCTCGTTCCTTCTTTGTTTCAGTACTCCCTGTTGTTGTTCTATCTTTGTACTATAGGTGTTATGGCGCGCCATGATAAGTCAGTGCCTATAGGAGGACTGTGGGGTCATCCTTATCGGGACGAGTGCTCCGCTTATAGGCAGGGGTTTCCCTCTCCTGGTTATCAATTCAGGGCAAGATACCTTTCCTAGTTTCCAGCTGTTCATCTGGTATCTTACCTCCCACGCTGGGGTTGGCTGTCAGTTGTGCTGGATCGGATCTTCATCTACCCGGTAGGTTGACACACTGGTTCCACATCCACAGTCCTTACACAAAGTGATCCGGCATCATGGTACAGGGTCGGGAGCTCTACTCTGTGCTGCTTATTCAGATTTCCTGTCAATGCTGATAGGTCCTTTCTCTCCCTTTCCTCCGGCAGTGCCAGCACTCTTAACAATCCTTCAGGCCTCTTTTCCTGCAATCTTATATAGCGCTGCCAGAGAGCAGAGAAAGTTTGGGCTCCTTTAAGGGGCTGTCGCTTTCACCCAGTGCTTACAGCGCTGTCATGTCTTTGGCGTTTCCATGTACCTAAATCTTCTACCATGTGCCTGAGTCTGGTGCATGGCTCTCATACGCTTCCCCCTGTCTATCTGCTCTCTTTTAACAAACTGTCTGTGATTTTTCTTCATTGCCTTTAATAGAATTTGCAGCTCCCTCCTGGTTCTGGTATTTTTGGCAGCAAGAATAGCTATGCAGGCTGCTGGTACATTAAAACAAATGGAAAAGGTGACAGAAACCTTTTTGGGGGCTCTGAATGCCAGTGTAGATGGAGCCGTCCCGGACCCAGTCGATTAGCTGTTCACAGGCTAGTGTCTAAGCGTATGGAGCCAGATTCATATGGCTCCATACAGTTTTTAGCAGTATGGTATGGTAATGCAGGCAAAGCTCTCATTGAAGTAAATGGGAACTGTGGTAGGTCGTCCCTATTTATCTTTATTCAAACTAAATGTAATGATCAGGTGCTGGTTCGGAACCTCATGTTGTGAACCGAGCTGATAGATAGCGTCGTCATTAAAGCCAGTGGTCAGTAACAGGTAAGTATCAGTTGCAGTACAAAGGGAGCAGGCAGGTAGCGTAGTCAGAGGAATGCCAGAGGTTGTTAAAAGTTAGTATCAGTTCACAGTGTGGAGGAGCGTGAAGGTGGTAGAGCTTGACTACTGGCTGGGAGCTCAATAATCTCGCAAGGAACTGGAGGCATGGCCAGGCTTTTACAGCATGTCCAATTAGTAATCAGTGTGAAGCCAAAACAGGAACTGGATTTCAGAAGCTGGGAACAAGGCTAGGGTTCAGAAGAAGAGCTACCCAGAAGGCACCAAGCACAATCACAGGTGACTGCTGTTATGTTGGGCTTGTGTGCAGCCATTCGTTCATGGTAGCTCTTCACATGCAGTTTCCTACAGATGGTTCTTCTGCTAATGGATGTTCCAATAGCCTGTGAGACCTCCTGGGCAACTATTTAGGTAGACAAGGTGCATGATGCCTTCACAGCTCGTACAAAGATTCGTTGTCCATGTTCTATCAGTTTACGAGGTCTGCAACGCACACACACCAGATGGTTTTCATTTCCGAATAGCTTTGCCAACAGTGGACTTTGGAAGGTCAAAAAGCACTGCGGTGTCCCATACTGATTGGTTGCTCAGGTGACATCCCACCACGATAAATTGGGCACCCCACTTTAAAAAAGACATAGACAAACTGGAGCAAGTTCAGAGAAGAGTTACCAAGATGGTGAGCGATCTGCAAATCATGTCCTATGAGGAACGGTTAGAGGATCTGGGAATGTTTATCTTGCAAAAAAGAAGGCTGAGAGGAAACTTAATAGCGGTCTACAAATATCTGAAGGGCTGTCACAGTGCAGAGGGATCAGCCCTATTCTCATCTGTACAAGGAAAGACTAGAAGCAGTGGGAAGAAACTGAAATGGAGGAGACACGGATTAGATATTAGACAGTGAGGGTGATCAATGAGTGAAACAGATTGCCACCGGAGGTGGTGGGTTCTCCTTCAATGGAAGTGTTTAAACAAAGGCTGAACAAATATCTGTCTGGGGGTGATTTAGTGCTTCTGCACTGAGCAGGGGGTGGGACCTGATGACCCTGGAGGTCCCTTCCAACTCTACCAGTCTATGATTCATTCCCTGTTGTCAACTCTACATCTGGTTGCATTCTGATGGTTTCTGTACTGGCATATGCCTGTGTGATACTCTTTTTATACCTAATTCTGACACATTCAATTTGTATATCACCTTCACCTAATAGCACAGTACTGGTATGTGTCCCAATGCTTTTGTCAACATAGTGTATTTTTTCTGCCTACGTGCATAACTTTTTATTTATTAGTGTTAAACCTCTTTTGCCACTTTTCTGCCCCAACTTACCCAGATCCAATTGCAACCGTATCCTGTCCTCTCTTATGATCATTATGTTACATAGTTTTCTATCATCTGCATATATTCCCAATCCCTCCCCAATGTCGTTAATGAATATATTGAAAAGAATAGAGCCCAATACTGCCCCCTCTGGTACCCCACTAGTGACCCAATCAAAGTAATTGTAAGTAATGTCTAAAGAAAATGTCAGCTGTAGTAAGGAATGCTTTGTATGCTAAAAATGTGCTTTTTCCAGCCACTACATCCTCTCCAGAATCATAAAGCTCTAGACTTGCAGCTGCTCTAAGTGTTCCCAATGGAAGATCCACTGTTACTGTCGATATACTGGCTCTGCCCAAGATTGCACATAAATCTCTATTGTTATCGAAGTCCAAACAAGCGTTATTTTAGGCTTATATTTATATGTAAAACTGCAGCACTACCTACAGATTGAACAGAATGTCTCTTACTATTCTGGTTCATAGAGTGGAGTTCCATTGGCCAATAGCTATCTCCCAACCAGCACAAACAGTAGCTTTAATATAGTAACATACCCATTAATATGAATCAACTTGGAACCATAACTGACACTCATAGGCAGCATTAACAGGCGAGAGCTTCTAAGTCACAAAAGTTGTATTATATATGTCAGCAGAGCTTGGCCTCCTATGACTCTTAGCGAGTAGCTCATTTATAGAGCCCTTGTTCCAGTCTTGGTAAGAAGCACCTTTACTGCAGCTAACAAACCGTAATCATAGCTGAAAGTCACTTCACCTCTAATGAGTAGAGTTGAGCGAACCAAACCAGAAGAATCCTGATTCGGGTCTAATTCTGCTAAAAGTTTGGTTCAGCATTAAACTTTTAGCTACATTCTACCCGAAAAAAGGTTTTACTGGTTCAGTTTGCTCAACACTAGTTCTAAACACTGAGGTATATCACTGTCTCAGAGTATCATACAGGGCTTTTATGGCTCTTAGGGCTCCTCCACACAGGCAGTGCAATGCTTGGCCGCCTGCGTCAGGGTCACAGCGCGGTCGAAAATCGCATTAGAGAGGGGCAGCCCTGACCAGGTCATGGCTGCATCTCCCATTTTAACACCCGCTCAGACGGCCAGGTGTATCTTTTCGGCTGGTCCCATAGACTCCTATGGGAGCTGCCAGCAAAGGAGGTGGGAGGGAGTTTAGCAGCGACTCTGCTAAACTGCCTCCCCTTTCCCTTCCCCTCTTTACCCCTTTGCCAGCTGCCAGTAATGGGAGGGGGCAGGACGGGGCGGGAGCTTAGCGCCGGTCCGCCCCCTCCCTTTGCCGACAGCAGGCAAGGGGTGAAGAGCCGCAGCTAAACTCCCTCCCACTCCCTTTGCTGGCAGCTCCCATAGGAGTCTATGGGACCGGCTGGCATATTCTGGGCGAAAAGATAGGTTCAGAATTATTTTTTCTGGCCGGCGTAAAAACGGCCATCCGGAATACACACTGTATGCGTTATCCATTCTGGCAAGCGTTTTATCGCAGAAAAATGGCAGCGACCTAACGCTCGTGCGAAGGCAGTCTTAGACAGTGTTATACACCAGTTTTAGGGGGTTTATGAACTTCTGTTTCAGTTTAGACTAATTCCGACTGAACCAAACTTTTTGCAAAAGTTCAGCGAAGCGGTCAAACTGAACTTTTCAAAAGCTGACTTATCACTACTAATGAGCAATACCTTCCCCTCCTCCTGCCACAATCTTGTATTCCTGGCATTTAGCATTGTGTTGCCATAGCAACTTGACACACAGTGATGACCTCTTCAAGGCCTACAGGTACTGCCTAATAGTTCTTCCTAAAGTTGAGTGTTTAGTATTCCTGAGACTTATCAACCTGCTGGTCCAGTAGTTACTTCTGGCTATCACTTTGGCTTCATTCCTTGTTACGACAAAATGTAATCTCTTCAACTCCTGGTTCGACACTTTGTCTTAGTTTACAGACTCTGATTACTGCCTGATCCTTCATTACTGTTCCCAATTGGCCTCCTAAAACCATGCCTTCATCCTGACTGTGACTTTAGCCCCCTCCAATTCCTGCTTCCATCCAGTTTCTATACAGCTACGGTCATGATGGGCAATATGTGATCTCGGTCACAGGGGACTGGGCCAGATGGAAAAGAAAAGCGAAAGTAAGCAAATCCAAACAGAGAGGACGATATCTGTGATCATTAGAGGTAACTGCACTATAATCACAGACTATATATACACACATTGGGGCATATTTATTACTGGTGTTGTGCCAGTAAGTTGCACCTTTTTTAATTTGGTAAAAATTAGAGATGAGCGAGCACCAAAATGCTTTCCGCGATGCTCGAGAGCTCGTTTCGAGTATCGAACCCCATTGAAGTCAATGGGCGACTCAAGCATTTTTGTATATGACCGATGCTACGGATAGGTCTTCACTTGTGAAAAACCAGAAAACATCCAAAATCCATGGAAACACCACAGAAAAGGATAGTGCAGGGCAGGGGCAGCATGCAGGGCTGCATCTCAGGCTCCCAGGTCCCACTAGTAAGCCACAATAGGGGCAAGAGTGGGCCCCCCCCTTAACAATTTTTACTTTGGACAAACCCTCATTAGCAAGGCACACCTTAGCAAAGGGGGTCACACCGCTGCCTCTTCTCCTGGGTTACATGCTGCCCAATCCCCCCCGCACGACCCAGTGTCCACAGCGCACACAAAAATTTCCCTGCCCAGTCTTCAGCTGCCCTCATGCCACAAGCTTGCTTCATAGCCACACCACCCTCATGTCTATTTCCAAGTGCATCTGCAATGAGAAGGAACTGAAGGCACACACTGCAGAGGGTTGGCAGGGACAGGCAGCGACCCTCTTCGAAAGGGGTTGGCGATAGCCCACAGTGCTGTTGAGAATTGATGAGAAATTTACGTTCGATCTTCATGTGAGCGGGCCCACAGTCAAGCTCGTTGCCAGCCTCCACCTTGTGTGACCCAAGGTGCCGCGAGTTACATAGCAATGGGGAATCGATGTTCCCACACATGATTCATTTTGTGTTGGTGTCAGATAGCTCAATCAACACCGCAAGGGGAAAGCCATCTGCCCTCTGCCCCCTACCCAAGTCAGTCAGTGTCTTTGTGCCAGACAGGTAAATCACCGCAATGGGAAGTCTTTGTGCACCCACAGCATAGGTGGGTCCTAGGCGACCCAAGAAATGAACCATGAAGAAATCAGAGTGCCCAAACATGGCAGACTTTCACTGCGCCGAGGACATAGGCCTCTGCACAAACCCTCAGCAATAGGCATGAAGTGGACTTTAATGGTAGTTCAGCTGTGAATGTCTCATTAAGGCAGTAATGCTCCTCTTCTGTGGCCCAAACGAGTTTCTCAGATAACTGTGGTAACAAGAGAGAAAATACATATTGGCCTCGGCCCACAATTGATGCCCTAGTCAGTGAGTGTTTTTGGGCCAGATAGGTAAAACACCACGATGGGATGTCTGTGTGCACCCATAGTATAAACAGACCCCTGTAACATTCCAGTAGAAAAGGTATAAGCAGACCCCAGTAACATTTCAGTTGCAGTAGTATAGGCAGACCCCAATACCATTTCTGTAGTAGAAGTATAGGCAGACCCCTGTAACATTTTGGTAGCAGGAGTATAGGCAGACCCCTGTAACATTTCGGTAGCAGGAGTATAGGCAGACCCCAGTACCATTTCTGTTGTAGAAGTATAGGCGGACCCCTGTAACATTTAAGTGGCAGCAGTATAGGCAGACCCCTGTAACATTTATGTAGCAGCAGTATAGGCAGACTCCTGTAACATTTACGTGGCAGACGTATAGGCAGACCCCAGTAACATTTATGTAGCAGCACTATAGGCAGACCCCTGTAACATTTATGTGGCAGAAGTATAGGCAGACCCCAGTAACATTCTTGTAGCAGAAGTATAGGCAGACCCCTGTAACATTTAAGTGGCAGCAGTATAGGCAGACCCCAGCACCATTTCTGTAGTAGAAGTATAGGCAGACCCCAGTAACATTTCTGTAGCAGCAGTATAGGCAGACCCCTGTAACATTTACGTGGCAGCAGTATAGGCAGACCCCTGTAACATTTCTGTAGCAGCAGTATAGGCAGACCCCTGTAACATTAACGTGGCAGAAGTATAGGCAGACCCCTGTAACATTTATGTAGCAGCAGTATAGGAAGACCCCTGTAACATTTATGTGGCAGAAGTACAGGCAGACCCCTGCTACATTTTTGTAGCAGCAGTATAGGCAGACCCCTGTAACATTTACGTGGCAGAAGTGTAGGCAGACCCCAGTAACAATCTTGTAGCAGAAGTATAGGCAGGTAGACCCCAGTAAAATTTCTGTAGTAATAGTATAGGCCAAGCTCTGAAACATTGGGGTACCATGAGTGTAAGCGAAGGCCGGAAAAATTAGTTGGATAAGAGTGTAGGCGTGGGCCCAAAAAATTAGTGTACCAAGAGTACAAGTGTACCCCTGAAAAATTTATCAACCGAGAGGGCAGGTGAAACCCATAAACATTTTTTTAAAGATACAGCTCGCTGTTGCTTAATTTGTAAAAGAGCCTGGAGGCAGCCCTGTGAAAAAAAATGGTTCATGTTAAAGTATCAATACTTTTGAAACTTTTAAAAATTGTAAAAACATTGTTAGATGAGCCTTTTGGGCCGCGGAAAAATTGGCTGTTCAGCGCAATGACATGTTGTTTCTGGAGGAGGAGTAACAGGAGGAGGACTAATGTCAGAGACAGATTGACAAAGCTAAATGCCCCCTTTTTCTGGTGATTGAGAAGGGTGCTTTTATCTGCGGTTGCAGCGAAAAGAATCTTTAGGTTCCGCTGCTCTCCGCCGGTAGAGAAGAGAAGTCTGGGGAAAGCTCGGCAGAGTACGTTCGCTCAACTCTAGTTTTCACGCTAACTTTCGCTGTGCTACAGCGGAAGATAGCATGACAGACAGCTTCCATTGACTGCAATGTAAGCTGTCCGCGCGTATGCCCGCGGCAAATAGAACATGCCGCGGGTGAGTTCGGGTGAATTCACGGGGCGGAATTCCATGGTGGAATTCTGCACCGTGGGAATTAGGCCTTAAACTGGAGAAGGGAAGAAAAGCTGCCAGAAAACTGGCAGCAAAAGTTCTTCTGATAACAAATTTTGCCATTATTTGTATATATTTTGGGAAAGACATAGATCTTTTTACACCTACATTTTAGCAATACATGCATCCAAACAACAAGATGGGGGCACATCCAAAGTTTGCCCTGGGACCCATAGAAATCTAGTTACTCCCCTGCTGATCAGAGACTACTTTAGGGACTGTGTCTATGGAACCTTCCTATAGTAAAGTCCAAACCTTCTTGTGGTAGTCAAGGATGAAGACTAAAGGGCTCATTAGACTCCATAGTCAGTTTAGTCTGCTGGAGTCTGCTGGTATAGGGGATACACTTATCTGATATGTGCCCCAACAACTATTTTTCTCGACTCCAACATCCATGGTTGGATCAGCCGGGCATACATAGGGGCGAAGGACGAGAATATTATCCGTCCATTATATAAGGCACTAGTCAGGCCCCACATGGAATACTGCGCACAGTTCTGGTCACCAGTGCTCAGGAAAGACGTTACAGTACTGGAGGGGGTTCAAAGAAGAGCAACTAAACTAATACATGGAATGAAGGGACTGGAATACCCAGAGAGGCTATCAAAATTGGGATTATTTACTCTAGAAAAAGACAGCTAAGCGGTGATCAAATAACTATGTATAAATACATGAGGGGACGATACAAGGATCTCTCCCAGGATCTGTTTATACCCAGGACTGCGACGGTAACAAGAGGGCATCCTCTACACCTAGAGGAAAGCAGGTTTCATCACCAACATAGAAAGGGGTTCTTTACTATAAGAGCAGTTAGACTGTGGAACTCTCTGCCAGAGGAAGTGGTGATGGCAAAATCCATAGAGGAGTTTAAAAGGGGACTTGATGTCTTTCTGGAGAGGAAGGATATTATAGGTTATAAATTTTAGGTTAATTGTAATCCGGGTTTACAGGCAGGTAGGAACTATTAGGGGTTGATCCAGGGAACAGTCCGATTGCCATTAGGGAGTCGGGAAGGAATTTTTTCCCCAAAAGGGCTAATTGGCTTCTGCTCTTGGGGTTTTTTGCCTTCCTCTGGATCAACAACACAGGAGGATAGACAGGCTGGACTAGATGGACATTGTCTTCATTCGGCCTTACGAACTATGTTACAAATTTATTTCAATAGGAAGAGGAGTATAAGACCCTTCTGGCTTCAGTTGACTGTTTATACTTCAGCAACAAAGGATTGGGTTTGTCAAAATTGGGGAAGAGTCATGAGGACTTCACACACATTAGATAAATGGCTGACCCTGACAACTTTTATGTTTTTTTTGGCCAGCTTCAATCTTTAATAAGGCACCACTGGTACCATTTGTTTGTACTTTAAAGATGATTTGTCCAAAAAAAAAAAACCCTATGAAATGCACATAAAACACATTACTTACTAATTATTTTAAGAAATTGAACACCACTAGTAAATTAGCATTACAATCAGTGTAATCCTCTACTGAATATGGAAGAACTGGTACTGGTGGGTTGGGTCGTGTCTGTTAACACTCTTAATAGGATGTATGACAACTTTATAAGGATTTATGAAAAACACAAGAGAACAAATTAGTACAAATTCGGGAAGGCTTTTCATCCATCTTAACCCCTTAACGACGGCCCCATCGGGAAACTACGTCCTCAGAAAGTGGGCCTTAATCCTAGAGGACGTAGTTTTATGCATCCTCTTTGGATTGATGCCCACTGGCCTGAGGACGTGACAGCTCCATGCTGTCAGTGCCCGCAGGTAGCCGACAGCATGGAGCTGTCATCCCAGGATGCGGGCAGTCCCCCCCGGCTTTGCGATCGGCGCTATAAAATGAATAGCACCGATCGCAAAAAAGTAAATAAAACAGTGTAAAAAAGTAGTAATTCAGCTGCTATGATGGATCGGATCCATCACGGCAGCTGAAAATACTCACACGGCTTGTCGGCGGTGTCCCCCGGAGATCTGGTCCTCCCGGACCCGCCGGCGGCCTTCTGCGCATGCGCGCCTGATGATGACGTCACGCGCACGCGCAGAAGCCCGGGTGTCCCCGGCAAATTTAAAATCTCCTGGCTCCCGGCTCCTGAAGGTAGCCGGGAACCAGGAGGTGTTACCGGGGACCACTGTGAGCGGTCCCCGGGCCCGCGATCACCGCTATCCATTGCGATAGCGGTGATCGCGAAAAAGTAGAAAAAGTAAAACAAAAGTAAAGTTTCACCTCCCCTCATGGATCGGATCCATGAGGGGAGGTGAAGATACTCACCCCCGGTCCTCTGCGATGTCCCGATGTCCCGGGACCCGAAATCCCCGTCTGCGCATGCGCGCCCGATGATTGACATCGGGCGCGTGCACAGAGGGGCTCGAGCCCCGGGAAATTCAAAATTGCTCTGCTCCTGGCTGCCATGTGTAGCCAAGAGCAGAGGGATGTCACCAGGGACATGATCACTGTCATCCAATGGATGACAGTGATTATGTGAAGTAAAAAAAAAAGTGCAAAAAGTAAAAAAAAATAAATAAAAAAAGGGGTAAAAAGTAAAAAAAAAAAGTGCAAAAAGTAAAAAAAAAGTTTTAAAAAGTTAAAAAAAGCTTGCGTTTCATCTCCCCCCACGGATCATATCCGTGAGGGAGGATGAAATGACGTACCTAAGGCCTGCGGATTTATCCGCGGACCTCAACCCAGCTTCTGCGCACGCGCCCGTCGCCAATGTGGCAGGCGCATGCGCAAAAGCCGTGGTTTTTTAAAATCTCCCTGCTCCTGGCTACAAAACTTAGCCGAGAGCCTGGAGATTTCACGGAGGGCCGCGGTGAGCGGTTTCTGATCACGTGTTCGCCGTTATCCAAAGAATAATGGCGATCACGTAAAAGTTAAAAAAAGGTGAAGCTTCATCTCCCCTCACTGATGCGATCGGTGAGAGGAGATAAAACTTTTTACTGGAGGCCTCCATATTTGCACCCCGACGCAATCTTCTTCCATGAACTTTCCCGTATTCTGCGCATGCGACCACTGGCAAAACACCGCACACATGTGCAGGAGTCGGGGAGCCCAGGAAACTTAATATCTCCTTGCTCTCGGCTACCAACGGTCACCGAGAGCCTGGAGCAGTGACGAGTGGCCTCGTTGAGCGGTCCCCGGTCATGTGAAAAAATGGTAGCGATCTAACATAGGCCGGTCTCACATGACCGGATAGGAATTACGGATTCCGCATGCGTTTGATTAGCGGTAATACGCAGATCAATCGCATTGGATTACACAATTCCGCTCACATTAGCGGGTTGGAATTGCGTAATCCACTCGCAGAAAAGAGAACGCAGCAGGTTCTATTTTACCGCGGATATCCGCAACATAGAGCCCATTGTGCTCCATGGTCGTGGATATACCCGCTGCCCATACGCTACTACATTGTATACGGGCTGCGGGTAACCGCGTCATCGCTAAGTGACGGTGCGGGAAATACAAACAAACAAAAAAAAAGTGTACTGCGAATGACCGCCCGTGTAAGTACGCAGTTATGCGCAGTACATTACGTGGCCGTACGCAGGGTCACAGCCGGGCTCACAGCTGGGATCCGCTGCGGGCCCCCGCAAGCAGATTCCGCCTACGGCTGTGTGAGCCCGGCGTTATTCAGACCGCTACCTGTAATACGCAATTTACAAGAAGCCCCGGGAACGCTCGCCTTCCTGCAGTTCCAGGAGCAGCTTGTTGAGCGCCTTCTGTGTGAGACCGCCGCACCTCATCAAGCTTACGGAGACTCACGGAACGCCACTTTTTACACCCCATACCCGCTACTGAGGTCACGAAATACCCCCAAAAAGCATGAGAGGAGGGGGGGGGGATACCCGGTTTTATTGCCCCATGGGCCCATCCCAACCAGCCTCCATAATTACCCGTCTTTGGAAATACTACACAGTTCACATTATTACTTTTATCTAAGATTTGCGAACGCCGAAAAGGGCGTGGAGGAGGGGGGGGGGGATTTTAGGGAGTCAATTTTTATTCCGTACAAATGAGCAATGGGGCCTGGAATTTATTCAGCTATGCCCTGCAATCCAACGGGTGTTCCCTCCATTACAGGCCTTGCCATGTTTCCTGTAAGTAGATTAGGGCCACAATGGGTATGTTTTTGAACACGGGACAAACGGGGGTATCCATTTTGGGGTGAACGTCTTCATTCCTATGTAAACTGTACAAAAAAAAAAGTTTTTAAATTGACAAAATTGCCAAAAAAATGAAAATTGTAATTTTTTTCTTCTGCTTTGCTGAAATTTATTCAAATACTGTGTGGTCAAAATACGCAGTACACCCCTAGATGAATTCGTTAAGGGGTCTAGTTTTTAAAATGGGGATATTTGTGGGGGTCTTTATAGTTTTGGACGCTCAATGACTCTATAAGTGGGCAATGGGGCCTGGAATTTATTCCGTTGTACCCTAAAATCCAACGGGTGCTCCTTCCATTATAGGCCTAGCCATGCGTCCTTTAAGTAGATTAGGGCCACAAGGGGTATGGTTCTGAACACGGGACAAACAGGGGTATCCATTTTGGGGTGAAAGTCTTCATTCCTATGTGTGCGGTACAAAAAAAACAGTTTTTAAATTGATACAACTGCCAAAAAAATGAAAATTGTAATTTTTTTCCTACTGCTTTGCTTAGATTTATTCAAAAATTGTAGGGTAAAAATACACAGTACACCCCTAGATAAATTCGTTAGGGGGTCTAGTTTTCAAAATGGGATCATTTGTGGGGGTTCTCTGTCGTTTTGGCCGCTCAAGGGCTCTACCAGTGTGCAATGGGGTCTAAATCACCTTCATGCTAAATTTCTGTTCTGAAAGCCACCGACTACTCCTTTCATTTTGGGCCCCGTTGTGCATCCAGACAAAAGATTAGGGCCACAATGGGTATGTCTCTGAACACGGGACAAACAGGGGTATCCACTTTGGGGTGCAAGTCTTCATTCATGTGTGTGCTGTACCAAAAAAGCAGTTTTTAAAACGACAGAATTGCCAAAAAAACGAAAATCACAATTTTTTCCTTTTGCTTTGCTGCAATTCATTCAAAAACTGTGGGCTCAAAATGGGCAGTACACCCCTAGATAAATTCATTAAGGGGTCTAGTTTTCAAAATGGGGTCACTTGTGGGGGTTCTCTTTGATTTTGGCCGCTCAAGAGTTCTACAAAAGTGCTATGGGCCTAAAACTCCTTCAAGGAAAATCTATGTTCTTAAAGCCACCGACTACTCCTTTCGTTTTGGGCCCCATTGTGCATCCAGACATAAGATTAGGGCCACAATGGGTATGTCTCTGAACACGGGAGAAACAGGGGTATCCATTTTGGGATGAAAGGCTTCATTCATGCGTGTGCTGTACAAAAAAAGCTGTTTTTAAAATGACAGAATTGACAAAAAAATGAAAATCACAATTTTTTCCTTTTGCTTGGCTTGAATTCATTCAAAAACTGTGGGGTCAAAATGGTCAGTACACCCCTAGATAAATTCGTTAAGGGGTCTAGTTTTCAAAATGGGGTCACTTGTGGGGGTTCTCTTTGGTTTTGGCCACTCAAGAGCTCTACAAAAGTGCTATGGGGCCTAAAACGCCTTCAAGCAAAATTTATGTTCTGAAAGACACCGACTACTCCTTTCATTTTGGCTCCCGTTATGCATCCAGACATAAGATTAGGGCCACAATGGGTATGTTTCTGAACACGGGAGAAACGGGGGTATCCATTTTGGTGTGTAAATCCTCATTTTCATGGGCTCTATAGGAAAAAAATATGTCTTTAAAATGACATATTTGCAAAAATATGAAATTTAATTTTTTGTCCCCTAAATTGAACTAATTCCTGAAAAGAACTGGTGGGGTCAAAATACTCATGACACCCCTCAGTGAATACACTAAGGGGTGTAGTTTTTAAAATTGGGTCATTTGTGGGTGTATCTATTATTCTGACACTTATGAGCCTCTGCAAACTTGGCTTGGTGCAGGAAAACAAAGTGCTCCTCAAAATGCTGAAAAGTAATGTTAAATTTGTACGTCCTCTAAATGGTTAAAAAAAACACAAAAGTTTTTCAAGTGTGCATTCAGAATAAAGTAAACAGATGGAAATACATATCTTATCAAAAATTTGTACAGTATGTTTGGACATATTTGAGATATTACGGTTGAAAATGTGAAAAAAATGACAATTTTTTCAAAATTTTTCCAATATTGGTACTTTTAATAAATATACACAAATTATATCGGTCTCTTTTTACAATCTAAATGAAGTACAACATGTGGCGAAAAAACAATGTCAGAATCACTGGGATATGTAAAGCCTTTACGGAGTTATGCCACGTTGAACGACGCATGTCAGATTTCCAAAATTTGGCTCCGTCACTAAGGTGCAAACAGGCTTCGTCACTAAGGGGTTAAAGGCTTTACAATTTCCCATCCCTCAAAAGTGGTGTGAAGCCCTGTTGTGACTAGCTGAGGGTAACCTGAGTACAGTGGGATTAATACGGGATATTTGTTCCCTCTGAGAAATCTTCAAGGAAGCAAACAGTGCCGAGAACACAAAACAAAACAACTGCCGATGACAATAAGAAAAATGGAACACATTCATGTATCTCTCGAAAACGTTTTCTAGAAAATGAGACGCAGAAAGTACAAAAGATTGCAGAACAAAGAAATCGACAGTCTTGAGAGGTAGATGAAAGCATCTTAGGTGACTGTCATCCCTTGTAAACACAGGACCCCATAGGGCGATCGGGCGAGAATCTCTCACTTGTCTGAGTCATTTGGTTTTTAGCTTACCTAAAAAACAAGTGACTGTTCAACCTTTATGAATGACTGCTTGCTTACTCTGAATGGGTATGTGTGGCTGGAAGAGATCTCCGGCACGCTCTGCTTCCATTCATGAGTGATCATCGCTCCTGTGTAAAAACACAGAAGCTGCCCAAAGTGTCATCCCATGTAAAATTACCCTTAGACACCTCCTCGATTCGGATACCATGACTTCTGTGTTCCCCATTGCTCTCTTCCAAGTGGTGAGAGGAGGTAAACAACAAAAGTTTTAAAAAATTCTTCACTCCAAAAGGCTGGAAAATAGAATGGAGTTTTTGGAACCAAAGTCAGAAATAGATCCTACAGGAAGGAAAAATATAAGCCCCTCCTTTAAACTTCCTCTTCCTTTTGAATCCACTCCTGGCATTGAAAGCTGAATCAGATATTCTAGCCAAAGGGTATTTGGTAGAATTTTTTAGGTAATGTACCGTATCATCCTTCCTTTAGTTCTCATAACTGTTGCTACCAGGAGTGTATATGTAAATTGACGATACTGTATGTTAATTAGGAGAATAGGGCTAGGTTCACAAAGAGGCCAGTAATTAGTCAGAGTGGTCACATACTCGGATGGCACATGACCGCCTGCTGAAAAGTAAACTAAGACCAGTGGGACAGTGACCGTAGTGGCAGACAGAGTGAAGGAGGTGACTAGAGTTTAGTTTTTACTTTGATACATTTAGATACTGTTGGCAGCACATCTCTCATTCACACAGGGAGATGTGCTGTTGGGAACAATTATTTTTCTAGCCTGCAAAAGGATGACAAGTGGTCCAAACTGGTAGAACCCGAATCGGGGTTGAACATTTCCCAAAAAAACTCAGTTCGGCCAGAACTCAAACCACAGGGGGTTTCTTTCTGCTGAACCGGAAGCTCATAGGTGTTGCCTCTTCAGCGGAGGTAGCTCAGCGGTTAGCACTTCTGCCTTACAGTATTGGGGTCCTAGGTTCACATCTAACCAAGGACAATATCTACATGGAATTGGAAAACTCCCTGCAGATCTTGTCTTCGTTCAGATCTGAACCTAGAATTTCAGTACTGTAAGGTAACAGTGCTAACCACTCAACCACCATGCATCTTTCTTATCTGGAGGAGCAGAGGAAGGATAAGAATGAGAAGACAAAATACAAAGAGAACATACAAACTCCATGCAGATGTTGTCCTTGCCCAGATTTAAACTTAGGATCCCAGCACTGCAAGGCAACAGTACTAAGTCTGAGCAGCATCCATATCATCACAGTCATTTAATACTTGTCTTAGGGGTTTTTATGAACTTCTTGTTTGCTTCAAACTCATTAGAATGAAAGCAAACGTTTTGACAAAATTCTGCAAACTGGCCAAACCGAACTTTTAAAAAGTTTGCTCGTCTCAACTTGTCAGCCGTCTTTTATGACTTGCAGAAGTTTGAACCAGAGGACACCACTACATCATACAGTTCTTGTGATGAACCAGTATTATATGATTATGGTCCTCCTCAGGACGCGGCCTCTCACGCTGCATACTGAATGAAGCTTGTGCTTTAGCCATTAGATGTATGTCAAGCACACCCTGACAGCTGCAAATTAAAACACAATCCTTCCACTTTACACTTCCATCTGGCTGCAGATGGTTACATCTGACCCACTGGGAACCCAGCAATGTTGGAGAGGAAATGTCAATGGTTGCAAATTTTAACACAGAAATGAGTGTTTCTAACTTAAAAAAGTCCTTTGGAATGGTTCACACGCTGCGGATTCTCTATGGATGCCACAATGTATGCGAGCGGGAAATTCAAAATCCTATTTACATGCTAAGGAGAAATGCCTCATGGATTTTAGAATGTGATGAATGCATTTATTTCAAGTGAATGAGGAAATTGACATATGAGAAATGTTAGTGGATTTCCACAGGGATATAGCGTAGATGTCTGGTGGGAGTATTCTGCTGACATCTGCTCCATCTGAACAAAATATGGCTAAGTTTGCACTGCCTGTATCATGTTTGGGTTAAGTACTTGGGACTGAAGGATACTATACGTGTAAGAGGCCACCCTAAAGAATTAAAGGGTATACAGGCTGAAAATAAAGAAAAAATGAATATTATCCCAGTGGCTCCCCATCCAGCACTGCTGCCCCGCGGCCCGCTGCACAGAGCCTGGAAGAAGCAGCGGCTGGTCACGTGCCATTTATTGTGCACAGCACTGCTCAGCCACACACAGGCTTCAACAATGCAAAAAGGAAGGGATGTGACTAGCTGCCATCAGAGTCACAGCTAATTTCGGCCTGCCACTGCTCTCATCTTGCAATCAGCAGCGCCTCACTGCAGCGCACAGAGCAGCCCTCACATCCCTCATCTAGCAATCACTACTAAGCACTGTTGCTGCCAGCCAGGTAATGCAGAAGTAGGTGCATCACTTAACCGGTGATCGCACGGCTTAGCAGTGACCGCCGAGTGAAGACTGCTCTGTTCGCTGCAGTGAGGGGCTGCTGATTGCGAGGTAAGAGGAGCAGAAGGCTGAAATCAGCTGCAGATCCGCAGCCGTTTTCGAGTTTAGTTCCACACCAACGATGCAGATTTTGACTCTGTTTTATTTTTGTCAATTAACAAAATGTTAAGTGACTGAAGAAGAGAGAAATGTAAATCACATCAATGTTTGGTGTGACCACCTTTACCTTCACAACAGCATTAATTCTGCTAGGCACACTTGCACACAGTTTTTGAAAGAACTACACAGAAAGGTTGTTCCAGACATCTTGGGAAACTAAGCACAGATCTTCTGTGGATGTCGGCTTCCTCCAATCCTTCGTATAATCCAAAACAGACTGGATGATGATGAGATCAGGACTCTGTGGGGCCATATCATCACTTCCAGGACTCCTTGTTCTTAATGACGTTCTTAATAACTGCTTTCTGTTACAGCCAAATATTTCAGATTTGAATCATTAGTCCTGAGCACCTGCTGCCATTTTTCCTGCGCCCAGTTGCTATGTTTTCAAGTATAGTTGAGTCACTTGACCTTGTTTCTACATTGTGAACAGCAAATCGTGAAACCCCAGTCTGCTTTGAAGTCTTTGCCTAGCAGAGACCTTGCTGATACAGTATAACAGCCTTGTTGCTGTTCTTAGTCTTGCTATGGTGTATGACCTGTGACATGAAACTGTCTTCCACAACCTCACCTTTGTAGCAGTGTTTGGCTGTTTTCAACCACGTTTAAGCTCCTACATAGCTGTTTCTGTTTCAGTTAATGTCTGTGCAGCAGCCTAGATCCAGGAGAGGTTTAAGCAACGAGGGTAAACTGAGATGGTGGTCACGGTGGCTCTGCTGCTCCTCCTGGAAAGGTGGTAGAGTGGTTCTGGGACTGAAACTACTGCAGTTGAAATTACTTTGGCAGTTTTCACTGTGGGCTGTTCGCAGAGTCGGGCAGGGTAAGATGTTGTCTGTCGTGACATCAGCTCATGTACGGGTAGGGACCCGTTTTGAGCAAGATAATAAAATATTAAAATTTGGAAAACTAAACAAAAATGGGGGTCGTAGTCCTGGCTTCTGAAGCATATGGTGTGGTACCTCAGTGCAGATGTTGCGGTTGGTGGGAAGTACTCCAAGATGCAGACTAAGATGGTGCAAACAATTGTACACTTTTATTGGCAGTGAGAGAGAGTTCTTGAACTTTGTGGCAGTTACATTACTTGTATTACTTTTACTTAAGGCAGATGTCAGACTTGATTTACATTTACTTGCACAGTTGATGACAACTGAGGCTTAGGAAGAAACACTTTTTTTTAGGTTTGAGGACTTAGGATTTGCTCTCCCCTATTCCCTGTCCATGTCCATCATTCACTATAGCTTTAGTTATCTGACAGGGACTAGAACGGGTTAACTTGTTACTTGTTTCTGGGTACTGACTCCTTGCTTCGGTTTCTTTTGCTGAACTTTTTCCTTCGTCTCTCTTTATTTCTCTCCTCTGCTAACTCCTCTAAAAGACTTGGCTTGGCTTAGTACTCACACTTTAGAAGTTTTCCTTCCCACCGCACTGACTTCTGAGTAGAGCTGTTCTCCTGGTTCCTCCCTGGTCTCTATCTCCGGCTCCCCTTGACTAGACTCTCTCCAGGCCTGGACTAGACTGACTAACCCCACCCACTCTCTACCTTTTATACCTTCTACCTCAACCAATCCTAGGCTAAGGGAAAGCTATATATCCAATCCCTCCATTAGCTTGGGGTGATAGATAGGCATGAAAGCAGATTAGGGCAGATTTGCCTGAGTGATGCAAGGTTTGTTTGCACGAACACCTAATTAACACATTTAAAGCTATCTACACACTTGTCCCATCTATTACAGTCTTATACACTCTTGATTACATAAGTGACCAGCAAATTGCTGTACTGCCCACTCTGTAGCACTCTGTAGTGCTACACTTGTTTATCTGGGATTTTTTTGCAATTTAATGTCATTTTAGTGTTAAAAACTCGTGATTAGAGATGAGCGAACGCGTTCGTCCGAGCTTGATATTCGTGCGAATATTAGGGTGTTCGGGATGTTCGTTATTCGTAACGAACACCATGCGGTGTTCTGGTTACTTTCACTTCCTTCCCTGAGACGTTAGCGCGCTTTTCTGGCCAATTGAAAGACAGGGAAGGCATTACAACTTCCCCCTGTGACGTTCAAGCCCTATACCACCCCCCTGCTGTGAGTGGCTGGGGAGATCAGGTGTCACCCGAACATAAAAGTCGGCCCCTCCCGCGGTTCGCCTCAGATGCGGTGTGAGTTAGATGAGGGACAGTGCTGTTTGTACCGGAGCTGCTGTAGGGAAAGAATTGGTAGTTAGTGTAGGCTTCAAGACCCCCCAAAGGTCCTTATTAGGGCCACTGATAGCTGTGTGTTGGCTGCTGTTAGCAGTGGCAAATTTTTTTTTCTCAAAATCGCCTCTGCAGACCGTTGCACCTGGCATTAGGGACAGAAGTGCTGCATAGGCAGGGAGAGTGTTAGGAGTGAGTGTAGCCTTCAAGAACCTCAACGGTCCTTTCTAGGGCCATATTTATCCGTGTGCAGTACTGTCCAGGCTGCTGTTAGCTGTGCTGCATTTTTTTTTGCTTCTCAAAATCGCCTCTGCAGAGCATTCCACCCTCCATTGATACTGCAGGGAAAGAATTGTATAGGCAGGGCCACAACACAGTTATTATTCATAGAATATACGCAGTGCTGCCTTTTGGTGGAAAAAAACTGAAAACAAATCTATTTGTCCAGCCTCTGTCCGTCCTAAGGGCGGTGGACACGTGTGAGCTGCTTGAACAACATTGCTAAATCAGACGCACCCAGCTACGCTTTACTGCTGGCTTCGCCATTTGCTTTCCTTAATTGGGAAAAAAATACCTGCTCTCCAAGAGTTATAATAACTCTGCTACCCTCACGTTCTGTGACACATAAGCAGGGACACAGCACAGTTATTAAACTTCTCATGTTCATTGAATATACGCAGTGCTGCCTTTTGGTGGAAAAAAACTGAAAACAAATCTATTTGTCCTGCCTCTGTCCGTCCTAAGGGCGGTGGACACGTGTGAGCTGCTTGAACAACATTGCTAAATCAGACGCACCCAGCTACGCTTTACTGCTGGCTTCGCCATTTGCTTTCCTTAATTGGGAAAAAAATACCTGCTCTCCAAGAGTTATAATAACTCTGCTACCCTCACGTTCTGTGACACATAAGCAGGGACACAGCACAGTTATTAAACTTCTCATGTTCATTGAATATACGCAGTGCTGCCTTTTGGTGGAAAAAAACTGAAAACAAATCTATTTGTCCAGCCTCTGTCCGTCCTAAGGGCGGTGGACACGTGTGAGCTGCTTGAACAACATTGCTAAATCAGACGCACCCAGCTACGCTTTACTGCTGGCTTCGCCATTTGCTTTCCTTAATTGGGAAAAAAATACCTGCTCTCCAAGAGTTATAATAACTCTGCTACCCTCACGTTCTGTGACACATAAGCAGGGACACAGCACAGTTATTAAACTTAGATAATTCATTCACTAGAGGCAGTGGGGCCTTTCGTTTTCCAAAAAGGGCAAAAATTATATTTGGCCTGCAGTCTTGCGCCAATTTATTTCCTGCCTGTGAAATCAAATCACTGGTAATACAGCATGCTGAGGGGTAGGGGTAGGCCTAGAGGACGTGGACGCGGCCGAGGACGCGGAGGGCCAAGTCAGGGTGTGGGCACAGCCCGAGCTCCTGATCCCGGTGTGTCGCAGCCGACTGCTGCGCGATTAGGAGAGAGGCACGTTTCTGGCGTCCCCACATTCATCGCCCAATTAATGGGTCCACGCGGGAGACGGTTATTAGAAAATGAGCAGTGTGAGCAGGTCCTGTCCTGGATGGCAGAAAGTGCTTCGAGCAACCTATCGTCAACACGCAGTTCTGCGCCGTCCACTGCTGCAAATCCGAATCCTCTGTCTGCTGCTCCTCCTTCCTCCCAGCCTCCTCACTCCACTACAATGACACCTGCTCAGGAGCGGGAACACTCCCAGGAACTGTTCTCGGGCCCCTGCTTAGATTGGGCAGCAGCGGTTCCTCTCCCACCAGAGGAGTTTATCGTCACTGATGCCCAACCATTCGAAAGTTCCCGGGGTCCGAGGGAAGAGGCTGGGGACTTCCGCCAACTGTCTCAACAACTTTCTGTGGGTGAGGAGGACGATGACGATCAGACACAGTTGTCTTGCAGTGAGGTAGTAGTAAGGGCAGTAAGTCCAAGGGAGCAGCGCACAGAGGATTCGGAGGAAGAGCAGCAGGACGATGAGGTGACTGACCCCACCTGGTGTGCAACGCTTACTCAGGAGGACAGGTCTTCAGAGGGGGAGTCAAGGGCATCAGCAGGGCAGGTTGCAAGAGGCAGTGCGGTGGCCAGGGCCAGGGGTAGAGGCAGGGCCAGACCGAATAATCCACCAAGTGTTTCCCAAAGCGCCCCCTCGCGCCATGCCACCCTGCAGAGGCCGAGGTGCTCTAAGGTCTGGCAGTTTTTCACAGAGACGCCTGACGACCGACGAACAGTGGTGTGCAACCTTTGTTGCGCAAAGCTCAGCCGGGGAGCCAACACCAACAGCCTCACCACCACCACCATGCGCAGACATATGATGGCCAAGCACCCCACAAGGTGGGACGAAGGCCGTTCACCGCCTCCGGTTTGCACCCCTGCCTCTCCCCCTGTGCCCCAACCTGCCACTGAGATGCAACCCCCCTCTCAGGACACAGGCACTACCGCCTCATGGCCTGCACCCACACCCTCATCTCCGCTGTCCTCGGCCCCATCCAGCAGTGTAGTTCAGCGCACCGTTCAGCCGTCGCTTGCGCAAGTGCTCGAGCGCAAGCGCAAGTACGCCGCCACGCACCCGCACGCTCAAACGTTAACCGTCCGCATAGCAAAATTCATCAGCCTTGAGATGCTGCCGTATAGGGTTGTGGAAACGGAGTCCTTCAAAAGTATCATGGAGGTGGCGGCCCCGCGCTACTCAGTTCCCAGTCGCCACTACTTTTCCCGATGTGCCGTCCCAGCCCTGCACGACCACGTCTCCCGCAACATTGTGCGCGCCCTCACCAACGCGGTTACTGCCACGGTCCACTTAACTACGGACACGTGGACAAGCACAGGCGGGCAGGGCCACTACATCTCCCTGACGGCACATTGGGTGAATTTAGTGGAGGCTGGGACAGAGTCAGAGCCTGGGACCGCTCACGTCCTACCCACCCCCAGAATTGCGGGCCCCAGCTCGGTGCTGGTATCTGCGGAGGTGTATGCTTCCTCCACTAAAGCACCCTCCTCCTCCTCCTCCTCCTCCTCTGTCTCGCAATCAAGATGTGTTAGCAGCAGCATGTCGCCAGCAGTCGGTGTCGCGCGGTGTGGCAGCACAGCGGTGGGCAAGCGTCAGCAGGCCGTGCTGAAACTACTCAGCTTAGGCGATAAGAGGCACACGGCCCACGAACTGCTGCAGGGTCTGACACAGCAGACCGACCGCTGGCTTGCGCCGCTGAGCCTCCAACCGGGCATGGTCGTGTGTGACAACGGCCGTAACCTGGTGGCGGCTCTGCAGCTTGGCAGCCTCACGCACGTGCCATGCCTGGCCCACGTCTTTAATTTGGTGGTTCAGCGGTTTCTGAAAAGCTACCCACGCTTGTCAGACCTGCTCGTAAAGGCGCGCCGGCTCTGCGCACATTTCCGCAAGTCCCACACGGACGCTGCCACCCTGCGCACCCTGCAACATCACTTTAAGCTGCCAGTGCACCGACTGCTGTGCGACGTGCCCACACGGTGGAACTCTACGCTCCACATGTTGGCCAGGCTCTATGAACAACGTAGAGCTATAGTCGAATACCAACTCCAACATGGGCGGCGCAGTGGGAGTCAGCCTCCTCAATTCCTTTCAGAAGAGTGGGCCTGGTTGGCAGACATCTGCCATGTCCTTGGTAATTTTGAGGAGTCTACCCAGGTGGTGAGCGGCGATGCTACAATCATTAGCGTCACCATTCCTCTGCTATGCATCTTGAGAAATTCCCTGCAAACCATAAAGGCAGCTGCTTTGCGCTCGGAAACGGGGGCGGGGGAAGACAGTATGCCGCTGGATAGTCAGGGCACCCTCCTGTCTATTTCTCAGCGCGTACAGGAGGAGGAGGAGGAGCATGAGGAGGATGAGGAGGAGGGGGAAGAGACAGCTTGGGCCGCTGCTGACGGTACACCGGCTGATTGCCTGTCATCCTTTCAGCGTGTATGGCCTGAGGAGGAGGAGGAGGAGGAGGAGGAGGAGGAGGAGGAGGATCCTGAAAGTGATCTTCCTAGTGAAGACAGCCATGTGTTGCGTACAGGTACCCTGGCACACATGGCTGACTTCATGTTAGGATGCCTTTCTCGTGACCCTCGCGTTGCACGCATTCTGGCCACGACGGATTACTGGGTGTACACACTGCTCGATCCACGGTATAAGGAGAACCTGCCCACTCTGATTCCCGAAGAGGAAAGGGGTTCGAGAGTGTTGCTATACCACAGGACCCTTGCGGACAAGCTGATGGTAAAATTCCCAGCCGACAGCGCTAGTGGCAGAAGGCGCAGTACCGAGGGCAAGGTAGCAGGGGATGTGCGTAGATCGAGCAGCATGTACATCCCAGGCAGTGCAACAGTCTTTAAGGGCCTGGCCAGCTTTATGGCTCCCCACCAAGACTGTGTCACCGCTCCCCAGTCACGGCTGAGTCGGCGGGAGCACTGCAAAAGGATGGTGAGGGAGTACGTAGCGGATCGCACGACCATCCTTGGTGACGCCTCTGCCCCCTACAACTACTGGGTGTCGAAGCTGGACATGTGGCCTGAACTAGCGCTGTATGCCCTGGAGGTGCTTGCTTGTCCTGCGGCTAGCGTCTTGTCGGAGAGGGTGTTTAGTGCGGCTGGGGGAATCATCACAGATAAGCGTAGCCGCTTGTCAACCGACAGTGCCGACAGGCTAACACTCATCAAGATGAACAAAGGCTGGATTTCCCCAGACTTCTGTTCTCCACCAGCGGACAGCAGCGATACGTAAGCAATACGTAGGCTGCACCCGCGGATGGAAGCTACGTTCTCTCTCACCATCCAAAACGGGGACATTTCTGCTTCATCAATCTGTGTCTAATATTCCTCCTCCTCATCCTCCTGCTCCTCCTCCTGAAACCTCACGTAATCACGCTGAACGGGCAATTTTTCTTAGGGCCACAAGGCTCACTCAAATAATTTTTCAGAACAATTTTTATAAGTTTCAATGCGCTTAAAAGCATTGGAACTTTAACTTGAACCAATTTTTCGTTACACTGGGCTGCCTCCAGGCCTAGTTACCACTTAAGCCACATTAACCAAAGCGATTAATGGGTTTCACCTGCCCTCTTGGCTGGCCATGGCCAATTTTTGGGATGTACATTAGTACTGTTGATACAGCAATTTTTGTGGGCCCTCGCCTACAGTGTAATCAAATTAATTTTTAGGCCACCTGCATTACAGCTGACGTTACCTCAGCTGTGTTGGGCAATGCAATGGGATATTTTTATGTACCGCCGGTGGGTTCCAGGGAGCCACCCATGCTGTAGGTGCACACCGAGTTTTTAATACATCTGTACACTTCTAAAGAACCCGTCTGACTGGGGCATGCAGTGTGGGCCGAAGCCCACCTGTATTACGCACGACATTACTACCTCAGCTGTGTTGGGCAATGCAATGGGATATTTCTATGTACCGCCGGTGGCTTCCTGGCACCCACCCAGGCAGTGGGTCCACAGGGAGTTTAACCTACATGTGTCCACTTGTAAAGAACCCCAGTCTGACTGGGGCATGCAGTGTGGGCCGAAACCCACCTGCATTAACCCTTTCCAGTCCACTGTGTGACCTGTGAAGACATTAGGGTTTAAGGCTGTACAGCTCCGTTGTTGGTAGACGTCCGTCGGGGTTCTCTTACTGTATATTGCCAGCCTCTCTGCTGTCGGAGCCTATCCTACGTGTCAGCTCATGCAGTACTGGCTTTAGCCAGCATATAGCGCCGTTGTATAACAGCAGAAAAAGAGTAAGCCCCCTAGGAAAACCATATACAAATTGGATTGGAAAGGGTTAAGCACAACATTACTACCTCAGCTGTGTTGGGCAATGCAATGGGATATTTCTATGTACCGCCGGTGGCTTCCTGGCACCCACCCATGCTGTAGGTGCACACGGAGTTTTTACTACATCTGTACACTTATAAAGAACCCCAGTCAGACTGGGGCATGCAGTGTGGGCTGAAGCCCACCTGCATTAAGCACGACATTACTACCTCAGCTGTGTTGGGCAATGCAATGGGATATTTCTGTGTACCGCCGGTGGGTTCCAGGGAGCCACCCATGCTGTGGGTCGACAGGGACTTCACAATAGGGAGTTGTACCTGCCTGTGTCTATGAATTAAAAAGCCCGGTCTGACTGGGGCATGCAGACACCTTGACAGAATGAATAGTGTGTGGCACATAGGTTCCCCATTGCTATGCCCACGTGTGCAGCTCCTGATGGCGGTGGCACAGGATTCTATTTCTCATTGCTTCTGTACAGCATTGTGGGCTATCGCTCCGCCACTTTTAAAGAGGGTCGCTGCCTAGCCGTGCCAACCTCTGCAGTGTGTGCCTGCGGTCCCTCGTCATGGCAGACGCAATTCTAAATAGACATGAGCGTGGTGTGGCATGAGGGCAGCTGAAGGCTGCCCAGGGACACTTTGGTGTGCGCTGTGGGGGGGGAGGGGGGGCGGTTGGGCAGCATGTAACCCAGGAGAAGTGTCAGTGGAGTGTCATGCAGGCAGTGATTGTGCTTTGTTGGAGGTAGTGTGGTGCTTAGCAAAGGTATGCCATGCTAATGAGCGCTTTTCAGAAGTAAAAGTTGTTGGGAGGGGGGGGGGCCCACTCTTGCCGGTATTGTGGCTTAATAGTGGGACCTGTGAACTTGAGATGCAGCCCAACATGTAGCCCCTCGCCTGCCCTATCCGTCACTGTGTCATTCCCATCACTTTCCTGAATTGCCCAGATTTTCACACATGAAAACCTTAGCGAGCATCGGCGAAATACAAAAATGCTCTGGTCGCCCATTGACTTCAATGGGGTTCGTTGTTCGAAACGAACCCTCGAGCATCACGGGAAGTTCGTTCCGAATAACGAACACCCGAACATTTTGGTGTTCGCTCATCTCTACTCGTGATGTACATGTAGTTTTTATACACATTTTTTACGCATGAAAAATAGTGCATGTGGTTCCAATAGTTACATAGCATGCATAGAGGGAATAATGGGCACTTCTTGAACAAGAAGCGCTCACAAATAGGACATGGTGCGATTCAATGATCTTGGGCTGTCGGTACCAGAGGAAAAATTGCTCATGTGTATTAACTCATTGAAATGAATGGGTTCTTTATATATGCAAGTTCTATAATGAATATCAGTGTATTTACAGACTACTTGCAGTGGCCCAGAGTTGGGCCCCTCGATGATGTTAACTGTTTGTCTTGTGCAATGGTATTGTCAGTGTCTTCTGTGTTGTATGCATTTTATGTGTATTGCAGCTTTGCAGCACCTAATGGGTTAACCTCTGGGTGATGTCTGATAAATGTATAATGTTGTATGTCATGTGATCGTGCTATGTATATGTGTTTGCAAGGGGTATGCAAGTCAGTTGGAGTCATTCTAGCAGAAGTCTACAAGGAAGTGAGCTGGAGTAAGCCGCACAGACACTGTCTGGTCTGTGTGGCCCAGAATGGAAGAGGCCAAGCGATGGTGTTAAGCTTGCCCTGGGCCCACACTACCCAGGATGTGCCGGTGTTACCACTAAGCACCAAGGGAGATAGACAGAGAAAAGCACCTGAAGAGTGAGTGTAGACTGGTAAAGAGTAGGAGGGAAAGAAAGAATAGCCGGGAGCAGGATCTCACAGACAACTAGCCTGTGGATTGTCCAGAGTCATCCCGAGAAGTTCTCCCTACAACACCAACTTCTGGAAGGGTAATTTGTGTCAGTACCCTAGTATTTGTTGGAACTGTTCTGAAGTTGAAGTAAACGGACACTACTGACCATTCCCGGTTTGTCCATGAAAAGTTACTCTGTGTCTGGACTCTTTTATTAGAACATCCAGCTTCACCACAGAGGACGTAACAGTGGTGTCACAAGTGACAAAAGAGACTCAAGGTGATTTTCAACTACCTTTGCTGTGACCTTCCCCAGCAATAACTTGGTCGGGTCCCGTGCTACCCTCAGGGGAGGAGATGGTAGAGCCACCCGTGACAAAGTCCTTATCTACCCCACCATCTCCACGGCTGTGGGCCCACTCCTCAGACGCTGCAGAGCGAAGTTATGGTGTCACGAACAGGATTATTCCTCCGGCGCCATCACTTAAAAAGACAGAAAGAGAAGGTACCTCCGCTATCTTCCTAGCCACGGACATCTATGCCTGTGCCTGAGTTTAAAGGACAGTTCTGTTTGTGTCCGGTTCCAGCCCTCTGAGATAAGGCCAGAGAGGGCTGCAGTTGCCTGCAGAAGAGAGATGAGAGAAAAACTAAAGAAACTGTTCCCCAGTATGTATCTAAGATGTGCTATTGTCTGAGGCGAGAGTGCGTTGTACTGTTGGACAAAGTGGAGTTGCCTGCCCTGCACTTTGCGCCAGAAATTGGGGAAGACTGTATGGACTCACAAGATGGTGCCCAGTCTTCTTCTTCCTTCATCAAAGCTCACAAAACTTCCCACCGCCAGTTTCCTACTGTGACCGAGGAAAACATATGGGGGGTCACCACAACCACAGAGCAGCAGCAGCAGCAGACTGAAGACCACCCAGGGGAGGTGTTGCCACTGCTGGTGGGTGGGCATCTGGACTTGTCTCAGCAGATCAGCGTGAACCACCCTACAGGTGAGATGGCGGCTAGAGTTCTAATGGGAGTCCCAGCTGGTTACCCGCTGCCAAGACTCCGCTTCTACTGTTTTGACGAGCCCAAACTAGTTGGATTGGTACCTTCATCTTCGCCTGCTTCACTCCTTCCTGAGGACTGCCTGAAAGAGCCATCCAGTGTGGACCCTATTGCTCCTGAGAGTACGTCTTTTTCTGCTACTCCTCCGACGAGAGAACAGCTCTGGAGTTTTCAGAGATACCGAGCGGGGGATGGATTTGTGGAAAGCCGATACCCCCCATGAATCCTGATCCACAGCGACAACCAGGAGGTCAAGGATGTTCTGCCTGTGCACCTTCTACCGTTCATCCGAGAATATGGGGACTCTAATTTTGTCCAAGAGGGCCACCATATGTTGTTCCTGCGACACTGGGATCTAAGCAGCAGCTTCCTGACCCTGCGGCACTTTGGAAACCGGCGGAGAAAAATGCATGTCCGGAGGACTTATCTGCATCAGGACCCAACTGTTCTGAGCCATCAATGGACCCAGAGGACAGTACTGCAGAGGACTCTGAGGTAAAAGCCTTGGTGAACAAAAGTCCCCCTCTGTGCTCTTCTGTGGGAATCCGGTCATGGAGCACAAACGCCACACCAACGGGTTTCATTACGGGATCCGAATATGAAGAGCCCACCGTTCACTATAAAAAAGTGACTTGGTGTTAAAAGACTCCAGTAGTTATTGGACTCTTTTCCAGAGACTGTACTTTGATTCCCCTCTTATGCCCAAACAAACTCTGAACGATGGCGTCACGAATGATAAAGGAGACTCAAGGTAATTTTCAACTACCTTTCCCTGTGACTTTCCCCAGCAGTAACTTGGTTGGGTCCCATGCTACCCTCAGGGGAGGAGATGGTAGAGCCACCCATTATAATCAACCGGGTTCATCCAGCGCTGTTTGCATCCGTCATAGGTCATATCTGTCTTGCCCATAGATTTCATTTACCTGCTGCTATGACTGAGCAGGAAAACGGAATTAATAGCGCAGATGTGAACAAGCCCTTACGCGATGGATCTGCACTTTTATGAACACTTGCAGTGATTACACTTTGTACAAGATGTTTTATAAATTACATTATGCAAGAAAAAAGCCCCCAATGAAGTGATAGATTTTGCCTTGGGGGAAACTTCAGCTGTGAAGAATTCTCTCCAGATGTCCATCTCACCCGGCACGAGTGCAAGTATTACTCTCCCTTAATGGCGAAATCATCCCAAACTCTGACCGATATGACTTACAGTACAGTCACATGACCACGGTATTTATTGTGGTCAGGAAATAGAGTGGAGGAGACAAAAATGTAGAACTCAGAGATGCAGCTGAAGATAGAAGAAAACCTTCTTGCTCTTGCCCTGCAGGTGACTGTATGGATGTGCCCTCCTCTCCACAGGGCCGGCCATCGGTGGGAGTCCCACAAAGTATCTGGACATGACAAGATCAAAAATCCCTTTAACCCCTTAGTGACACTACCTATTTTGGACCTAAGAATGTATCAATTTGGGGGGAGGGATTTTCATCTCCACTTTTCAAAAGCCATACCTTGTTTACCATCGACATGGCCGTATGGGGGCTTGTTCTTTGTGCCTCGAACTGTAGTTTAGTGGTACTATTGTGAAGTATATATGGCTGTTTTGGTCACTTTTATTGCATTTTTTGGGAGTTGAAATGAACAAAAGAAGCATTTTGGCTGAGTTTTTTTTAACAGCATTTGCCGTGCAGGATTAAAAGTGTGTTCAATTTATTGCAAAGGTCGTTACAAATGTCAAAATTGTTTTTTTAAATTTAATTTTGTTAAACAAAAAGAAGAAAATGCGCAAGGAACGATTTTTTAAACTATTTTTATGTTATTTTTTTATTTTAACACTAATTTAATTTTGTTCTACATTTTTACATCCCCTAGACGACTTGAACCTGTTATGCTTTGATCGTAGTGATAATACATTGCATTACTTCTTACTGCAATGCATTATAGCTAATCATAGTGATTACAAGCCATGGATCGCATTGTTTGACATCTGGCTTTATGGTGTCTGATTGCCATGGCAACCCATCAGCCCTCGGTGAACACCTGGCAGAGGGCTAATGACGCCATAAAAGGAGCACACTCCTGTGAACCCTTTACATGCCACGATCAACATTGATTGCAGCATGTAGGGGGGTTAACAGCGGGAGTCAGTGTTCTCACTGATCCCTGCTGTTGCAAGGGGATGCCGACTGTCAGTCACCGCTGGCTCCCACTGCAAATGGCCCTGGCTAAGCTTACACCATGGAACAGGAGGGGGATAAGGACACGTTCATACGTCGCAGATATGCTGCAGGTTTTATTGCTGCAAATGCATGTTTGAATACCACAATGCAAATCTATGGCGTCTCAGCACTGCGTATTACACGCATAAAAAATATGTGCATAATACTCATGCAAAATACACTAATGTGAGTGAGCCCTAAGTAAAAACTGTGTCCAGCTATGAGGGTCAAATGTATTAAGAGATGTGTTCATTTTTGGTATAATTTACGCCAGCTTCTGGCATAGATTATAGCAAATGTGATGGGCCGGGTTAAAATATTGCGACTATCGGAGCTTAAAATCGCATGGATGAAGAATAGCCGCGACCAAGTCACGGTTATCTTTCACGATTTTTCATGAATGGCTGCGGCATCTTGCAGTGCAGTGACGCCGCAGCCCCAAAATCCCTCGCTCGGCAAAATAACTTTAATGACTTAAATGCCTTTACTAGAGGCGCCTGACATTGTTTAGCAGCGCTAGCCGCTGCTAAACTTCCTCCCCCCCTTTGCTGGCAGCTCTCATAGACTCCCTCAGGAGTTTTTATGGAGCCACCAGTGTTTTGCCATCAAAAGATAGGACAAGTCCTATGTTTTGACGCGAGAGAAATATCGGTGTGAAAAAAATCTTTTGACATGCGATTTTTTTAGGCGCATGAAAAATCGTTCAGCTAACAAAACCGATAGGAAACCATTGGTTCTTTTAGACACAGTTTTTTGACGCGCCTACTCTGCATTGAAATGACGTTCGTGTAAACGAGGCCTCAGATGAATAAATATTTTGTGGCACATTTGTTGCTGATGTTACTCCAGAATTTTGCCGTCAGTATCGCTTTTTTTCGTGTAAATTATTTTAGATAAATTCAAAATGGATTTGCACCTAAAAGAACAGACATTCCGTTCCGCCCCTCACTCCACTTTTCGAAAGTGTCTGGAAAAGGAGGGGGGGAGTTTGAGTAAAAGGAGGTTTTTAGGCTGATTCAACAATTGTGACTCTTTAAAAAGTGACAAAATCTGTCACAATCGCACTCCAGTAGCCGGGGGTGGGGGTTGGGGGGGTACAGAGTGATTCCGCATCTCTAGATTTATTTAAACATGCAAAAAATGTATCAATATCATGCCACATAAGATACATTTGTTACATTTTAAACTTGAGGAGGGAGTAAACGCTGCCGGAAAAGTGACATCAAAAATTCTCTCGATGGTAAAGAGCGATGGAATATTGCCTCCACAGCGCCACCTATTGGGAGGTACCTTTTTAATTTACATTCAACCTTTTAACAATCCGTGAACCATGACTAGGGCTACAAGCCAAACCGGAATACCCGTCATGTGCACATAGCTGTTCCAGACTTCTTGCTCCTCATCAGAACACAGTAGGGTTTTCATTGGCTTGGTGAAAGGCCATCAACATTAACCTTCTGGACTCATGTCAATGGCTTGCACTCAGCCAACCAGAACCCTACTGATCACTGATGAGGGGCAAGAACCCAGAAACAGCCCTCGGCACATGGGTATTCTTGTTTGGCTTACATAGTCATATTGCAAGCTGGACTAGATGGACATTGTCTTCATTCGGCCTTACATACTATGTTACTATGACTCATAGGGGAGCTAACGGTACCTACCAATAGGTGGCACCGTGGAAGATTATTCCATCCTTCATTTGCATAGTCCATAAGACTCAACACACGGAGAAACATTACACCCCTGGACTCACATTGATGGCCCCTCACCCAACCAACCAGAACTCTACTAGGCATGGATGAGGGCTACAAAACATCTGTCTACACCTGGGTATACAGGTTTGGCTTACATTCCTGGTTGTGTTACAAGGCCTGTTAGAAGATCGTATATTTACTCATAGGTAGCTACTAGAGATGAGCGAACCTACTCGGCCACGCCCCTTTTTCGCCCGAGCGTCACGATTTTCCGTACTCGGGCGAAAAGATTCGGGGGACGCCGTGGGTGAGTGGGGGTTGCAGCGGGGAGTGGGAGAGGGAGAGAGGGCTCCCCCCTGTTCCCTACTGCTACCCCCCGCTCCGCCACGCCTCCCCCCCCCCCGAATCTTTTCACCCAAGTACAGAAGTACTCGAAAATCGCGGTGCTCGATCGAGTAATTACTAGAAACAAGTATATTCGCTCATCTCTAGTAGCTACCTTATAATAGGTGATGCTGTGGGGGTATTACTGCATTACTCATTTACATAGGTTTTTCCCAGGAAGCATTGCATGGCCCATAGGACTCCCTCAACCCTCATAATGCTCTCCATAAGGAGAAACGCTACGCCTCGGACTCTGTGAGTGAAAATCAAAAATTAAAAGCGGCTGATATATTTACACAAGGAGGAATAACTCTTGGAGAATTAGAACTGAAAGTATTCACCCCAAATAAGTTACAGATGATTTATTAAAGTGGTACACACAGTAAATATTTCTCCATAATACACTTTAGATTACATTTTTATTGATAATAAACCTCCATGTGCAATGTTTTAACATTTTTTACGGCTTTATTGGGTATATTGTGGCCAAAACATGCACCGGCCCTTTAGGAAAGGAATGTCGCGTATTTACAATAATGGTCTGTGCTGTGAATATTGCGCTATCCATGTGCTTGAGGAGTTTAATGGCCGTATGGCGTTGTGATTGGTATTGTACAAATAGGATTTCAAGTTAAAATGAAGGGCGAGGCGATGTAAACAAGCCGAACGAGGGTTTATTTAGAGTTCACTTATATATGGACACGCTTACACATGGGATAGATTCAGGGAAATATGTTAGCGCTGCATCGGCATGTACACAGCTGGTTCATATAACAAATATCATCCTCATAAGGAGAGTCACAATTTATGGTGTTCATTGGTCTGATTTGAACACGATCTGTTGATGTAGACCTGAGACCACGTGCTTTGTGTAATGCACATGCAGAGAAATGGAATTAAATAAGTTAAAGGGAAGACACTGATTTCAGAGGTCTGTCACTTTTACCAAATGTTTAAAAGGGTTATTCTACTTCTAGCAGCAATGCTGCAGGAAGCGAAGAGCTCCGTACATTGCACAGTGGCCTGGATTGGTATTGCAGGTTGAGTCCTGTTAAAGTGAATGGGACTCAGCTTGCAGTACCAACCCTGGCCACTGTGCAATGTACAGAGATGTCTGCTTCCTGTAGCAGAACAACTAGAAGTGGGACAATCCCTTTAGATAATTTCACACACTGAGGAAAGGCTGTGGAGAAAGCGTAGTGGAAGTGTTTACTATTAAAGTAAATGGGAATATAACAAATCCTGTTCACATGCAGAGGGAAATAAATGCTGGGGATTTTCTACTGTAAAGGCGGCTTCACGTGAGCATATGCACAATTGCGCACACCTCAGTGTAACATATTTGCGCTATAAATGAGATTTTTTTGTGTGCATGTCGGCGTATTCTACTCTCCTTTTTGCGTGCAGCAAGCTAGCACGCCCCAATTTAAATGGCTATTTAGCCTAGTGAGTTCCAGATGTGTTCTTTACCCAGCAAAACTGCGCAGTATTTTACACATCCCCTTGCATATTGCACACGCATTTGCATACCCCCAATAAACTTCTAATGAGACCCTGAGGCCTCTTCCCCATGAGCATGGATTCCAATGCATCAGATCACATGCCGTATTTCCGTGGCGTGAAAGCGTCCGGTGGGGCCGATATAGCGCCGAGCGCTTTCACGATGGGCCACGAAGATAGTCGTGGAACTGTTTTTTGGGCCGGAATACATCGGCCGCTGCATGAACTCCTATGGGAGCCAATGACAGCGTCCAAAGAAGGGAGGTGGGAGGGAGTTCAGCAGCATGACTGCTAAACTCTCTCCCTCTTCTCTCCTCCCCTCTGGATGATTGCAATGAGAGGGGGTTAAGCTGGGGCGGGGCTAAGCTCCATCCCGCCCCTCCCATTGCTTGCTGCGGGGAGGGGGCGGGAGCTTAGCTCTGCCCCTGTCCCGCCCCCTCCCATTGCAAACAGCCGGACGGGAGGAGAGAGGAGGTGAACCGGCGAGGGGGAGGCCCAACGGCAGTGCGAGCCCGGCGTGTATGCGCCGGGGTCCGTGCCATCTGAACGGGCGCACAAACGTTAGATTTGTGCCCCCTTTCACGCATTTTTACAGCGCCGGCGGGCACACATAGAAACGCTTACAGCCGTGTGAAAGAGCCCTAGAGCAGTTATTGATAACTTACATTTCAAAATTTGCCGCTAAGAGCAGAGGTGAGTCCGATGTGGCTCATTAATATTCATATATTCACTGGTCATCCTGCAGCGCAGCTCATCCCGAGGCACATCTAAATACAATGAGAAATGGATACATCAAATAGTCACTTTATTGGAGACCCCATCTAGTAGCCTGTTGGACCTCCTTTGGCCTTCAGCAACTCATCATGGTGTAGATTCCACTAAGTCAGGAAATCATTCTGCATGAATATCGGCCCCTGTGGACAGGGTGCTTCTTGTAGAGCCACAAATTACTTGGCGGTCCTGACATGTTCTGACCAGCTGACAGGAAGGGGTCATCGATTGATGCTGCTTGCGCCAAATTCTTAACTTCCATCAGCATAAATTTGGATTCATCTGACCTGGCGATGTTTTTCCACTGCTCAGTGATCCAATTTTTGAGCTCTTTTTTCCCGTTGGAGTCTCACCTTTGAGTTTCTTGAATTGGTTGTCTGCTGTTATAGCCCATTCATGATAAGGAGTAACGAGTTGCTTATTTTTCGGACACGTTATATGGAGCATCAATGTTGTATTCAGCTCCAACTTGTTTAACCATACACCACTTGTTGGGTAGAACGATTCTTGACATCCTCCCCTGACCCCTTTCAGCGACGAGTTGCTTCTGTCCACAAGATCCCATTTCATTGGAGGTTCTTCCTCGAGAACGTCATTCTCATTATACTCTCCATATCATTATATAAGAAAACCCCACAAGCTTGTGAGAGAAGTCCTGGCCGCAGTTAGATTAGTACTAATTACCAGACCTAGTTGGAATGTCTCAGATCACTGAATTTTTCTATTCTGATGTGAATTCACACCGAAACTGATCGAAGAAAAGGCTGTCATGGTTCTATGCTGCACTGGGTCTAATTTCACTTTGACTGTCCACTTGATTTCTATAACTTATAACACGGGTCTCCAACTCTAGTCATTATGGACCCCCAACAGGTCATATTTTATATACTGACTTATAGGACTGCGTACTGGACTCTTATCATTTATAGAACCTGCACTGAATTCCTATATTTGGTAAGACCATCCACTGGACTCCTATAATTTGTAAGACCACCCACTGGACTCCTATTATTTGTAAGACCACCTACTGGACTCCTATAATTTGTTTATACCACCTACTGGACTCCTATAATTTGTAAAACCATCTACTGGACTCCTATAATTGATGGACTGCTTACTGGACCTTGAACAGCGGGGGTCCTAGCAATCGGACCTATTACTGATCAACTACTTATTTCTTATACTATGGATAGGCAATAAATTTAAAGAGACTCTGTGACCTCCTACGAGCGCCATAAACTAAAGCTTTGGCTCATAGGAGGTAGGACACTGTGCCTGGGGTTGTGACTGCTATGCTCAGCTTCCTCCGCGTTCCCCGCTGTCCACCCACAATGCCACTGCTTGTTGTATGCAGTGGACTTTCTACGGTATGTGTGCTCATAATAACAGGACTATCTACGGTATGTGCGCTCATAATAACAGGACTATCTACAATATGTGCGCTCATAAGTCCACTGCATACAAGTGGCATCTGTGCAGGCGGACAGTCAGAGGACAGAGAAGAAGGTGAATGTGAGAATGGCGTCCGCAGACTCAGCAACTCAGCCCCTGTGATCCCATAACTTTAGCTTAGAGGGCTCATAGGACATAGTAACAACGTCCCTTTAAATCCTGGAACAGCCCCTTTAATGGTTATCCTTTGTCCTAGGCTCTGTTAACTAATATATCGCATTTCTACAGCATGCAAATCTATTTTGCTAATTAATTGAAAAGTGTAATAGTTAAAAGCCAACCTGGGAAATCCTCGAATCATGTATAATAATAGGAGCGTCCTCTGCCTCGTCTGATGAACCATCTGCTAACCTGCTTGTTACAATCCTACAGCCATCCATAAATTCCAGCGTAGTAATTTGCATCTTCCTGTTGAGAGACGTCTTGCAGACTGTAATTATTACAGAATGTGAGTTTCCCGAGGTGCAAAAACTTAAGTGCATCGCTCAGCAAATCTACCTACAGCACGGCCTGCGCAGATTTACAGCTCCGAACTTTGCTTATCCTCACAGTCTCTGGTGAGAGTTTACTCTGCATCCTGTGAATTCTGCTCCGAACTCAGAAATGCTTCATTATATATGAGGAGGGATGAGAGGAAATAAAGAGCAAAATTCATCATCAGTTCTGTAATCATTCATGAAGATTTATAAGATGTTACAATGAAGACTGAGAGTCACAAGTCATCCCTTTCCTCAAGGAAACCTCTAGACTTACTGAACCAGCATGGAGAAATGCAGATCCCTATATACAAAATGAACGTACTGCTGCCAATAACATCAAATCTACTAGAGTTATATCTATCTCCTATCTATCCATCTATCATCTATCTATCTATCTATCTATCTATCTATCTATCTATCTATCTATCTATCTATCTATCTCATTTCTATCTATCTATCTCCTATCTATCCATCTATCATCTATCTATCTCCTATCTATCTATCTATCTATCTATCTATCTATCTATCTATCTATCTATCTAATTTCTATCTATCTATCTCATATCTATCTATCTCCTATCTATCCATCTATCATCTATCTATCTCCTATCTATCTATCTATCTCATATCTATCTATCTGTCTATCTATCTATCTATCTCATATCTATCGTTCTATCTGCAGCGTCCGAGGAGCTAGCCCACAGCCAAGGAGACAGCGGGGTTGAGTTGAGCCTTGTGACGGGGCTCCACCATCTCCACCTCTGAGGGTAGCACAGGACCCATCCAAGTTACCGCTAGGGGGGCTTTCACGGGGGTAGCCCAAAAATGTGGTTTACCTTAAACAGTCCTGTCACTCATGACGCCACCGTTCCTTACTCCGCTGTGAATCCAGGTGATGAAATAAGTGGTCCACAGGCACAGGGAAACTTTTAAGGAGCAAAGCCAGGAATGGTCGGCAGTGCTCGTTTACTTAAACAATAACTGTACAGTCCAATAAAAGGCATAAACTCACGCCAGCAGGAAAACCGTGCAAAATCACAAAGTGGTGCGACAGGGAGGAAATCACAGGATATCAGAAGAATCCACAGTCCAAGTTATCTGCAGGGTTCTATTTCCAGTACAAACACCTTCACTCACACCAGCTCTCTACTGGTTCGCCCTCACATTTGGCAGACAGGCACGCCTCACTGCATTATACCACTGGCATCTCCTGGGTAAAGCAGGCCCAGGGAACGCTCAGGATACCTTTCAGCCTCTTCCATTTCATCCCACACAGTACTGAAGGTGTCTGTGTGGCTCCCTTGCATATCCTCAACACTCCTCACTCTTGCAAGACCTGAACAGAACTCCTTGCAAAACACCTTGCACTCATATATACATAGCACGATCACATGACAAACAACAAGATACATTTTCCAGACATCTCACATACCAGACAGTTAACCCAGTCAGTGCTGCAGCTATGCAATACACATCATGTTCATACAACAAAAAAGACAGTGACAACACATAGGCATGAGACAAATGCATGCATACATGCAAGGCCACTAAAGATCTATCTCATATCTATCTATCTATCTATCTATCTAACCATCTCATATCTGACCAAAAATTTTAACATTTGTCATTGAGGAGATTCCTAGCTGATACCCTCATAAAAAATAAATTGTTCTCGGGGCCTATTCCAATGATATAGTGTTTAGGTGGTGTTAGCACTGGTGCATGGAATCCCCCTCTGGGGTAAATGCTAGAACTGGGGTTTGTTCTCAAAATAGCGCTAGATAGCTATCAGTCTATGAACCTATATAAATTAAGAACCAGCCTATGTATCTATATACACCATTGAACTCTACAATAACCAATGACAGCATCAATTTAATTGTTGGATAGCTATGTAGAGACATTTCTGTCTATCATGAAAGACATGAACACCTGATAATCCGGCACATTTTTGGACGTTGGTCAGTGAACACTAAATAAATAAAATCCTTTATGTTCCAACATGATCCATTAGTAGTGTTGGACAACAAACGCTTGCTCTGGATTAGGCTGTACCCCTAACGATTGGGATGCAGTTCTGACATCTAGTCTGGCATCTATATATTTCCATTCTATTTTGAGAACAAACCCCAGTTCTAGCATTTTACCCCAGAGGGGGATTCCATGCACCAGTGCTAACACCACCTTCCCACTTACGATATGGTTGGAATAGGTCCCTAGAACAATTGATATTTTCTGAGGGTATCAACTAAGAGGTTGGGAGGTGATATTGCACAAACCCACCCATTTACCCCATAACTACGTCAATAGGGAAGCGGGTAGAGGTTGTCTACGCTATAGATTTAATGGTCTGATCTGGTGGTTCTAATAAGCCACTAGGAACAAACGGAAGGTGGGGGGGATATTTACACATTTATTCTCATATATGTTTGTTTGTTTGGAATCCGAATTATAAAGAATTACATTAAAGGATACATTTTAGGAATCTCTTCAGTGACAAATGTCATAATTATTCTTGACTCCTCTGCCCCTGTGATATTGGCCAAAAAGTTTATACCAAATATACCTGTGAGGTAACAAATGCCCAAACTTATGCCTACCCTAACATAAAACATAAATCTGTATGAAATGAAATCCCAAGGACGCTGGGAGTTCAATTATCTAAGAAGTTCCATAAAGAATGGTCAGATTCCATAATGTATTCATATGTATAGTTAGTTAGTATCCCAAACTAACATTTTAAGCATGTGGCCAGAGGCATAACTTGAAGCTCCTGGGCCCCGATGCAAAACTTGTAACAGGGCCCCCAGCTATAATGCTTTACTCATAGTACTGGGTTCCCTATATGGAGAATGGGCCCCCTAAGGCTTCTGGGCCCGGGTGCAACCGCATCCCCTGCATCCTCTATAGTTACGCCTCTGCATGTGGCACAAGAATCACCTAGATAATATGTACTACAACTCTCATCAATTCCTGAAGTTAAAATATCAACACAGCCCCACCATCCAACTCCCAACATGTTTTACCACGGGAAGTGGTGTCCTCCGGGGAAAGGGACTATCTAACGATCACACCCAACAATTAAATAGACATGAGAAGGTACCCATAGTGTATGTACAGCCAATCCAAAGTAGAGGCCATAACTCCATGAGATGTTCCACAGCTAACAGGGTTCAAAGTCCTTGATGGATGGATCCATGTACCTTCTAAAGAGCAGGTCAATGTACCAATCACAGCGCTCTGATAGCAAGGCGACAGCACTATCATTGCTAGCGCCAAGAGCAAACAGGCGCTTGCAACTAGATAGTTGCGATAACCTCCCCCATTTGCTGCGCATGCACCTGGCATGTACTCTGGCGCATGCCCATTACTTCTAATGTAGGATGCAGAACAAAAATCACTCAACTATCAGTTAGTAGTGCAATATTAGCACAGAATTAGTACTTAGAAGTGTTAGTATATAAACCAGGTACATATATGCAACGCAGTAAGTTTGGAGGTGATGAAAAGGAGCATATTCACTATAAAATTTCTATCATATATAATACATATGCCAAATTTGGGGTACTTGCATTCTGAGAATATAGGGGCTGTTAAACCATAGCATCTAGTTCCCATAGTTTATAGTATAGATAAGTGCTCCCAGCTGGGGTGATATAATAGACATATGTCCCTATGCATATATGGGGGTCATCAGTGGAGTCTAGCAGTAGCTATGTAAACACTATTGTTCATAGTGATGGTAAAAGGCTATATAGATGTATATCATTACTTTTACCCTAAAATGCGCATAGTTATAAGAAGGCAAAATATGTAAAACCTACAATAAGGACATTCAGGCTCATACTTTGAAGTCTATAAATCCCCTTGGTCTCCTCTTATAGAGGGTACCTATTCAGTTTGTCTCTACATGGTCTGAATTTTAGTTGGCATAATCCCCAGAATCTAAGGTAATTGCCATTGCCACCATTGTGACTATTGACATGTCTTGCTACTGGGCTGTCACAGTGCAGAGGGATCAGCCCTATTCTCATTTGCAAAAGGAAAGACTAGAAGCAATAGGATGAAACTGAAAGAGAGGAGGCACAGATCAGATATTAGACAGTGAGGGTGATCATTGAGTGGAACAGGTTACCACCGGAGGTGGTGAGTTCTCCTTCAATGGAACTGTTCAAACAAAGGCTGGACAGACATCTGTCTGGGATGACTTAGTGAATCCTGCACTGAGCAGATGGTTGGACCCGATGACCCTGGAGGTCCCTTCCAACTCTATTAGTCTAGGATTCTATGAGGTATTACTATTTATTTGCATACAACTGAGATATTTAGATATACTTTTTCTAAACTCTTGCCATGTCTTTGCCACATAAAGTTTGGGGCATGTAGACTGTACCACGTATGTAATGCCCATAGTTCTGCAATTGATGAATTAACTAATATCCTTATTTCCTGCTGTTTTACGCTTGAGAAAGAATTTATATCTTGCAACTACTGTACAACCTGAGCAATTACCATATGGTAGGTGATTCTTGTGCTGCAGACTAGAGCCATGCTGTTAGGCTGTGCTGCTGGAATTTTTTGTTCTACAGGGTTCCAGGAGCACACCTAAACAGGTGAGGGTTAATTGAGCTGGCTGGGTATAGTGGTTCTGGACACCCATCCCCTGGGTTTGGGTGTATATATACTCCTGCCCTTTTGCAAGAGGAAGCTGTATTTCCTCAGCCTTGTCTGACTGTGTTTGTGTCATGTCAGCTTGCAACTTGCTGTGTGTGTAGTGTCCTGTGCTGCCTGTTTAGTGTTTTGTTAGAGTCGGGACTGCAAGACACGAGGAGCCTTGTTGGGGTCTTGCAGCTTAAGTTCATTGGCCAATGTACGAACTAATCCCTCGCTTTTATATTCAGCGTTATCATCAGCTTTAGCGTGCGAGGTTGTGTGGTAAGTGAGTTTGTGCATTTGGCTTGTTCGTACTTGTCCTGGTTCCATGTACTACCTATTCTGGGAGAGCCAGGGCTGAGGTTCCAGCATGGGGCCACCTTTATTGAGGCGATCTCTCTGCATGTTAGGTAGGGTCTCGCCATCTTCTCTTCAGCACAGGGACAGTTGTTCCAAATCCCCGTCCTTTGGTCACGTTCGTGTGGGCCCGATGCTCATTTGCCCACACATGTAACACATGCTCTTATACTTCTAGCTTGGGATACTAGTATTATACTGACCATACATAGGAATACATTACAGAATCTAACCATTTTATATGGAACTTGTTGGACCCTTGAACTCCCAGGATCCTTGTGGGATTAACAATGTGATATTTAATAAATAGGACTTTTATAAACATGGCAATACCAATTGTTTTTAATATGATGACTGGGAAAAGGGGGGTAAAAGTTTTAATTCCTTTATATTTTTCTAATAATAAAGCTTTCTTTTATACAGTCCATATAAGGGACTTCAACTGATGACCGCCTGATTGCTTATACAGTATAATGCAATACTTTAGTATTACATTATGCAGCATTTTGATCAGCTCACTCATGGCAGCCCAGGGGGCCTTCTGAAGGCCTCAGGCTGCCATGACATCCAGTGGGCACGTTGCTCGTGGGTAGGGGAGGCATTAAGGACCCCCAACCACTGATCAAGGCATTTATATGCGGCTGTCAGAATTGACAGGGCATTTAACAGGCCAGCAGCTGCGATTTCAAGGATGGCTGTTTCCCACTATGTATGTAGTGGACTCAGCACCTGATCCTGCTTTATACAATGACACCTGATGTGCGCACATCAGAAAGGGGTTAATGACCAGAAGCCATAAACATCTTTTTCATTAAAGGGCCAGTCCGGTGATTTTTTTCTATTTATTTATGATTTAGCTATTCCCCCAGTATATATAAGCGGGCTAGTGTTACCTTGGTTAGTTATTTCTCTCTGTCCTAATCTCTTGGCCTCTTTCTCCACAAATAGTCATGTGATCTCAGTTGCGACTGGCTGGATAATGAGGCTGGATTAAAGGGGTTGTCCCGCGGCAGCAAGTGGGGTTATACACTTCTGTATGGCCATATTAATGCACTTTGTAATGTATATCGTGCATTAATTATGAGCCATACAGAAGTTATCAAAAGTTTTATACTTACCTGCTCCGTTGCTGGCGTCCTCGTCTCCATGGTGCCGACTAATTTTCGGCCTCTAATGGCCAAATTATCCGCGCTTGCGCAGTCCGGGTCTTCTGCTGTCTTCAATGGGGCCGCTCGTGCAGAATGCCGGCTCCGTGTAGCTCCGCCCCGTCACGTGCCGATTCCAGCCAATCAGGAGGCTGGAATCCGCAATGGACCGCACAGAAGCCCTGCGGTCCACAGAGAGAGAGGATCCCGGCGGCCATCTTCAGCAGGTGAGTATGAAGACGCCGGACCGCCGGGATTCGGGTAAGTACTACCCGGTTTGTTTTTTTAACCCCTGCATCAGGGTTGTCTCGCGCCGAACGGGGGGGGGGGGGGGGGGGGTTAAAAAAAAAAAAACCCGTTTCGGCGCGGGACAACCCCTTTAATTATGGGTCTGATTTGGGGGGCAGTGGAAAATCTGCAACAGGCCACCCCAGCTACCATGTATCATTTATAAGACTGGTATCTTCTCTTATGATAGAGGAGCCTTCAGGCCCCGTGTCCCAAGTTCAACTTTTACTTCTACACCAACTATAGCTGTACCCTTGGCCAAAGATGTATCAAAAGCAAACTCCGCAGTCTCCAGGGGAAATCGGTCTGGGCCAAATGGAGAAGAAAAGTCAAGTGAGTCACTGGATTAAATATTGATACTGCCTGTATACATTTCCTTTAAGATGCGTTTAAATCTTTTTCATTAAGAGATCTAGGTGTTTTTTTTTCAATTGATTTTAGGAATTGGAGGGCGGGGTTCAATTTGCCTAATCTACCTAGGGCACCGAATCACCTTGTCTCAGCCCAGAGCTTAGGAAAAATCTGCAACCTTTACAGTAGCCAAGAGGAAGAAATTCTAACTAATCTCATCCACACAAGGCGGAAAAGTTCTGCATGAAATCTGCAGTGGAATTGACATGTGCTGCAGATTTTAAATTTGTAATGCAAATTGTGAAATCCGTAGCAAATCTGTAGCACATTTTCACACGGTTTGGTTAAAGAAAAAATATGTGAAACTGTGAAAAATACAAAAAGTCTAAAAACCGTGGAGCAACACACAGAAGGTTTCCACAACTCTTGCCCTGAGATTATCATTCTGCAGACATTTCCGCATTTTGTATTTTAACATTTCGTGAAAAATAAAAGTAACGACCGACAACAGTTTTCTAGAGCGTGGGGGACTATTTTTTGCATTAAGGGCTTTATTTCTAGTTTCTTTATATTTCTCCTATACTGCGTATGAATGGTAGTTCACAGGATCTGCAAAAAATTGTCACACCTGTTTGTTTTTTTTATCATAAAGTCGATTAAATCGCTGCTTATTTAGCTCACCCGGAGTGATCTGGATTCAATCATTTAACCGCAGGAATCGTAAAAGCATGAATACAGCCCACACGCAGAAATAGGAGCAAGCAAAGGGAAACAGATTAAGAAATCATTGATATTTAATATAAAACTGAACTATTTTTGGAATTATTCACATAAGGCTTTGGTCAAGATCCAAAAACAGGTAGACGACATACATAACATCAACATGGAAACTGTATTTGGCTTTGCATTAGAAAATACAATCATAAGGTCCTTTTCGGTCTATTAAGACGGGTTGTCTCCAAGGAGAAGCGTGTTGATATCCTGGATTTCACCTTTTCACCTCTTTTGCAGTTGCGCTGCCCTTAAGACATGCCTAGAAGCATGAATATTTAAGCTGGAAAGCTGTTGCCTGTCTCAAAGCCAAAACTCGGTACAATGTCCACAGTGCCATGGAAGGCCCCGGCCCAAGGTGTCGTAGCCATTGTTGTATTTGGTTCTGTTTTAGCTACTACATCACATTGTGGTGCAGGAATCCTGGCCGATCGCACTGAGGGCATCAGAAGAGGTCCATATCGTGGATCTAGATGGGCGCCAGGGTGATGATGATGATGGTGATGGTGGTGATGCATATGCGGATGTGCATGGTGGTGATACATGTAAACATCATGCATGTGTGCATATGAAGAACTTGTTGGTGAAGCCAATGGATAATGCCAAGATTCCGGTGGAGGATGTGGGATAGTCTGATGCATGTTATCTCCAGACCAGCTGCCTGGGTCTGGTGGGGAAAAATTGCCAGTGGCTGTTGTTGTAAAGTCTGGATGAGCTCCACTCAAGGAAGCTGGTGGTGATGATTGATATGAGCTTGTCCACAATGACGGAGGTAAACTAGTCCTTTGACACGAAACTGACGGACTCTCTGAAAGTGAAGAATAGGATAAAAAATCAATGAATAATTATAGACAACTGCTATAGAAACATTCATTGTTCATACTGATACATCATAACATGTAATACATACATAAAGCACTATAAAAGTAAAACTTATCCATAATGGGTGACATAGAAAATATACCCCAACCCCCAGCTATATGTATGTCAAATAGAAACCCATATGAGAATCAACTATACTTTGGGGTAAAGGAGTTGTATGACAAAGGCAGTCCTTGTTCATATGCCCTATTAGGGCATATAAATGCCATATATAGGGGTATCTTGCTCAAGACCCCCCTCTGTGACCCAGAATGGGTGGACTTTGCGGCATCCTTCTATTACTAGGCTGTCCCGTAATATTACATTTCCCCTGCAGAGGACACTAAAGGGGCTATGCTTGACTCTCTGGCTGGGGGTGTCAGGAGTGAAACCCGTGACCATCAGCTATTCACCCACATTCTGAAGGGGGTTGTATCTGACACGACAATCCCTTTAACCAACCGGTACCATGTTCTAGGAAACCCTGTTGATCCTATATCGGAGGTCCCCAACCTTTTGTACCTCGTAAACCACACTCAACTTTGATTGAGAACCGTATATTCAATTCCATGTGGAGGAAAGACATTTTTTACACTAACACCACATGGCAAGTTTGGTTGTGACAGATGTCAAGTGGCCAAAGAGTGCACTATGGCCCTCCTACATCGTATCCCAATTAAAGTGAATGTGAGGCCAATGCATTTTGCAAGTTGCCACAACTGCAACCCAACAATCTCAATAAATCCAAAGCTGATGGACTTCTTGCAATTTTAAAGTTATGGTAACTTGGAGACACAATGCGAGGACATTCACTTACTTTGGGATGCGATGTAGCAGAGCCATAGTGTGCTCTTTGGATGTGTCATGTGTGTCGATGCCAAAGTGACCAGATAGCCCTAATTTAACTGTTGATAAACTAGAAATATGCCAGTGTGAGATGTAACACTAGCATTATACTATCTGAATTGGTTCCGTTTGGTGCTTTAGGACATGTCTGCAATAATATCAACTGCAGTTAATATGGCCAGTTACTTAGGATTTCCCTAGCGAGCTTCCCTGAGCCACTGTTTAAGGACTATGCTCTATATGCTCCTCTAAGTTCTAAGATTACCACACATGGTGGTCTCCACTTAGAACAGTCATGATGATTACAGTTAGTGTTGAGCGAATTGAAATAGTAGAACCTTGTTTCGGAACGAACTTTGCTAAAAGTTTGATTCAACGAGAACCTAAACCTCAGGTGGTTTATCTTGACTGAACCCACTAAAAGAAGAAGAAGGAAAAATTACGAAAAAGAAGGAGTAGAAGGAAATGTAATAAAAGGGAGAAGAGGCAGGAAAAAGATGAATAAGGAAAAAGGAAAAGAATATTTTATCCTTTTTCTGTTTCCTTTTTTCCTTCTTTTTCTTCATTTTTTTTTATTGCCCTTCTTTTCCTTCTTTTTCCTTTTTCTTCTTCCTTCTTTTTCCTTCATTGTCTTTTTTCTTCTCTTTCTTCATTCATTTTGCCTTAAAACATCTCAAAGTACTTAGATATGCTTTTAGATGACCCACGTGTGTTATACAGGGCTTTTATGGCTCTTATACAAGGATTTTAGGGGGTATTAGTGAAGTTTCAGTTTGGATTAAACTAATTCGAACTGGACCAAACTTTCATCAAACCAGCCAAATCAAATTTTTAAAGCTTTGTTCGTCACTAGTTACCATATTCTTTTTTTATGGTTTCTCGAGTCGAGAAGGAGCAAGCAGCAAGGAAGGGTCAAAAAAACAAATTTTTTAGCTCTGTATAAATTAGCATTCCCCTAACTCACCCTTAGGATTCCTCTCATTTCATTCCCATTAAAGCATTCTCATTATTTTATCCTAATTGGGTAAATGTAAACTTTACATACTACAACGACGTCTACGATGAGCAAAAACGCTAAGAGTCCTCAAAAAGGGATGATATAATTGATTAAGCAATTCCGTGACATCCTAAAATGCCTTTTATAGTAAAGACTGAAAAAAGGGAAGCAGCAGATTCGAGAATGGATAAATTTGTCTACTGAATAATAGTTTGCTGGAGTTTGTTCCCTTGTTCGGGGCTAAGATTACTCATTTTTCTAATTATAAGTAAAATGTCAGCTATTTTAAGAGGGAACGTCCCATGGGAACAGTTTCTGATGCCTGGTTTAGATTTTCTTTTACATGTCTGACAGAAAAGGGTATTAGGAATCATGGAACTTTGTGTTACTGTTTGTGTTTCTAGGCCATCTACTTCTTTTAGGGCATTTTTCGAACTAACACTCAAGGTCAAGAGTCTAAAATTTGGTTTTCATATACCCAAGTATGAGATATGTTTGTTATACATGGTGACACTATATAACTCACCAATTTGACTTTTGATTACTCCCGTGAACCCACTCTACCATGACCGATTTCACTTTGGGCTACCCCTTTTTGAAGGATGTGGTCTTCACTGCAGGGTCTCTAGACCATTCTCTCAGGAGTAGTCTGGGTGCAGTGACAGCTGGCAAGTCAGCGACACTGGAGCAAGGTACCGGATGGACAGGCAGGGACAGAGTCAATATTAAAGGCCAAGGTCAGAAAAGTCAGAGTTCAAGCAATATGGTGAAACAGGCAGAAAGGTATAGCAGGTGGCAAACAGGCAATTCATATTTAAAGATCGGGGTCAGGTTAGGACATTCAGAATTTGGAAAAGCTAGGTACGCAGGTAAGGTTAAAAACCAAGAGTCAAACAGGAAATAGGAACACTTTCATAGAACCATTGCACAGGCACCTTCCAGTGGGGGCAAGTGCCTTATATAACCCATGAAGCATCAGGATTCGATGGGGATGGGAAAGCTGATTGCACAAGCTGCCCTTTAAGAGCTAGGCGAAGCACACATACCTCACAGGCAGATCTGACAACCAGGGGAATAGATTGGTGTCTACCGCACAAACAAAATCAAGGATACCAATGACTGTGACCGCTGGGAGGGGAATGTGAGGAGAGTCATATTATATGGCTGTTAGTCATTACGCTTCAGCAATTTCCAAAGTTAGGATCATTCCCTGAATCATGGGAAGCACATCAGTGACAGGTACAATATTTTGGCTAATTATTGTGTCATAGCTAAAGAAACTACAAGACAGTAGTCATAAAGTTGGTCTTAGAAAATACTCCTTGGTTGGGGGTAAGGGTTTGCTGTTTAAATGGGTTATTCTACAGGACATGTAATAAAAGTCTGATTGGTGGAGGTCTCACTGCTGAGACCCCCGAAGCTCATAAAAATGGGGGTTTTGTGTCCCCCTCTCCTCCTCACTAAACCCCCCTCTTGTATTTGGATTCAGTTTGATAATCCATGAGAATCCATGTAAGCAAGCATTCAGTCTCAGTTGAAGTAAATCTAATATTGAGCTCATTCTCCCCATCCCTCACATAGTATGGCGTCTGCACAGAGTCTTGAAGCAATAAGAGAGAGTAAATACCAGACATTGTTTTACAGTGCGGTGATGAAGAAAACATGAGTTTCTCAAGCCAGTTTAGGTCACGAACAGGATGACCCAAGCTTTGCAAAAAATTTCTATATGATTGACAGAATGAATGAATGTTGCAAGAAAGTTAACCTTTTCCAATCCACTGTCTGACGTCTAAAGACATTCTGATTGAAGGCTGTACAGCTCCGATGTCGGAAAACGTCTGGCAGGGTATTCTTACTGTAGATTACTGGCCGCTCTGTTGTCGGGGGCCTCTCCAGCATGTTCCATACTGCAGTACTGGCTACAGCCAGCAGATGGCGCCATTGTATAATGGCAGAAAGAGAAAGCCCCCTAGGAAACCCTGAATCCAAAATTGGATTGCAAAGGGTTAAAGCTGCTCTATGCGCAATATTCAAAAAATTATGAGGTTGAAATTTGACTCGGCCTTATGAAGGTCTTTTATTTTTTAATATATCATTTAGTCCGGGGGGCTATTGTTTGTGTTAGAGGGACATTTTGCCGAACAGCAATAGGCATCAAAGGCAATTGGTCATTCTTTGTTCCCATGAATTGTTCAACCACTACCTGACTTTAACCCCTTTCCAACATGTGCCATACATGTACGAGGAATGTCCTGTGTCATTGTATGGAGAAGACCCAGGATCCGAGCCTGCTCTATACACAGTGGGTGTTGTCTGTCTGGTTCAGAGAGAGATAGAAATTAGCTGAAGCGATCAGAGTTTAGATGTAACTGTCAGTTCTTTAGTGCCTGCAGAAATACAGTATAATGCAATACTGAAATATTTCAGTATATTGTATAAATTATCAAATGTTCACTACTTGACAAAAAAGGTAAAAGATTAAATTATTAGTCATTTAAAAAAATAAAATGTTTAAAAAAAGCCTTTTCCCTATTATCACATAAATATATACATAGATTAAAAAATTGGCACTACCACATTCTTAAGAGTCCAGTTAATAGCCTAATTTATCCAGCACATTGGACGCCATCAGAAAATAAAATACAGAATACCAGAACTGCGCTCTTTTAGCCATACCATTTCCAAGAATAACAAGACCAAAAAAAATCATATGTACCTTTAAGTGGTACCAATAAAGACAAAAGGTCAGCCCCTAAATAATGAACCCTTACACAGCTCTATTGTTGGAAAATTTAAAAACGTAATGCAGGGTCAGAATATGGCAATCAAACGCATTTGGTTTTTTTTTTTGAAAGGCATTTTTTAATTAGTACAACATAAAAATGTATATGAATTTGACATTGCCATAATTGAATTGATCCACAGATGAAAGATAACACAACTTCATAAAACAGCCCCCCCCCCCAAAAAAAATGGTAATATTGCTTATTTTTCCACTACAGCCCAATTTTCAAAAGTTTTCCAATACATCATATGTAGAGATGAGCGACTATACTCGCTAAGGCACATTACTCGAGCGAGTAGTGCCTTAGCCGAGTATCTCCCCGCTCGTCTCTAAAGATTCGGGGGCCGGCGGGGGAGAGCAGGGAGGAACGAAGGGGAGATCTCTCTGTCTCCCTCTCTCCCCCTCGCTCCCCCCTGCTCACCGCCGCAACTCACCTGTCACCCGCGCCGGCCCCCGAATCTTTAGAGACGAGCGGGGAGATATTCGGCTAAGGCACTACTCGCTCGAGTAATGTGCCTTAGCGAGTATACTCGCTCATCTCTAATCATATGGTATGTTATTAGAGTTGAGCGAACATACTCTGGCGAGCTTGATGCTCGTTCGAGTATTAGCGTACTTGATGGTGCTCGATACTCGAACGAGCATCAAATGGCATTCGACCCCGCCCCAGCTTTTGGCTCCTCCCCGCTGTGACGTGCCTGTTTTGGCCCCTCCCTGCCAAGACGCAGCGCTCATCATTTGAAAATTTTTGGTCTGGCAGGGAGGGGAAGGGGAAGGGAGAGAGAGAGAGAGAGAGACGAACCAAGAAAAAAAAAAAAAAAGCTCGGGACCCTGCGTTCCACATACAAAAATGCTCGAGTCTCCCATTGTAGTCAATGGGGTTCATTATTCGAGTAGAGCTCTCGAATTTTACGAAAAGCTCGACTCGAATAACGCGGACCCGAGCATTTGGGTGCTCGCTCATCTCTATATGTTATGTTAAATGTTACCATTGAAAAATATAACTCGCCCCACAAAAATCAAGCCCTCATGTAGCTTTGTCACCGGGAAAATAGAAAAGTTTAGATTTTTTGAAAGGGGGGATGCAAAAATAAGAACAAAAAGAAGAAAAATGGCTGCAGTGGAAAGGAGTTAATTGACCTGCTGGTGATGTTACCTAAAACCTGTTCTTTTGATTGCACTAATTTTGAAGACCAGAAAAAATACAGGAAGTCAGAGCCCCTAAAACTTTTTTTCTAGTGAAATATGAATGGGAAGGGATGAGGTTGAGGCAAGTTCTAGCCAGTGAGCCGGGTGATTTCCCTTAGTGGATGTAAAGCTCTGGGAGGGCGAAACCCCTTGATTGTTTTTTTTTTTTTTTAGAAAGCCTGTTTTTTAATGTTGTTACAGTACACTGAGCAGCTGTGTAGATTTTTTTTCTCCCAGATAACCCATATAATTAGATAAATTTATAAATTTAGGTTGGCATTGAGATTTCTTAGCATGAAAATAAGCTACTGTAACAAAGCAAAGGCCATAGTAAATGTTATAAAGGGATAGACCTAAAAAGTTGTTCGAAGTTGGAAAAGTTCGAGGAGTTGTGGGATGTTCTATATATTTTCAATAAAATTTAGCTCACAATAATGATATTTTGATCAATTTTGTGCAGTTCATCCAAAGCTTTTACTCACTTGTTGACGGTGCCGTCTATGAAAAGCCTAGCTGTAGGAGGGCTTTTATTTTGCAAGATGAGTTGCATTTTTTATAGTACAATTTAACTTTTTTACTTTTACTGCCAGCGGAACCAGCTAACACCCACTGAGCATAGAAGGGGCCTGGTTCCCAAGACCATGTAATTAACCCCTCGCTACTGCACAATGCATGTTTAGGTTATGCTGTTGGGGAAAAGATTAATTTTAATGCTGAATTTAGTTTATGTTGTCATGGAATATAAAGTGTTAAGTTTCAGAATGCAATAAGTGTATGTTTCTTACCTTGTATTGGACTATTGACCCTTAAATAGAAGACTAAAACCTATACTTTGTAGTGCCGGGGAACTAGGATTTTAAGATAAGAAGTCAACAGACAAATTAAATAAGGCTAAGCTATGTTAACAGAGAAGACAAACAACTATTGCAGAAATATTGTCTAGTGCAACAGCAATATCCTGACTTAGGTAATTTGTATATCTGAGACGAGCCTTAAGAGCTTTGAGACTATTTGGTAGATGTCAATAAGTCTTGTGATCAATCAGCTTTGTCACCTACGTAACACTAACCTATGTAACACTAATCTTTGTACCAAGTAACTTTTGTATACGCCTTCTTCTTTCTGTATAAGAGTTGGTAATGTTCATAATAAAGTAGAATTTCATTGAGATTCTCACTGGAGAAGTGTCTTGACATAACATGGAGTGATTTCATGCTATTGATAGATAATTACTAGCAAATCTTTTCATCACGGGCTTCCATATCTACCAATTTGGCACCTGGCAACGAGGTCATCAGATCGGTATCGGTGTGGTCCGATAACAATGTATAATTCTACATAAAGCATTAACTTTGATAACGGTAACAGATTTCAGTTTACCTCGACTCATTCCTGTTTTGCACTTTGAGGCTGAGTTTTCTGGATTGAAGTTGCTTATTTGACTCAAGGCCCTAGAGAAATGTTCATCGACGACTGCACCGATGTCTCCATGAAAGTAGGTCAAGAGGACACAACGTGAGTTCAGATATTCCATTTCAGCCGGCTGGTCCTTTTCATCTTCTTCTTGCTTGGTTGGGACGGACATCTCTAAGGCTTCCTGCATCTTATTGTAGGCACCAGTCTTCTTCTGCGAGAAAAAAAGAAGAGAAGCCACAAACGGATACTGTCAGAAAGATTGTAATCATGGTCACCTTGTTTGCACAATTAAAGCACCTAATATCGGCAAGGGAAGACTGAGACCAATGTTGACCCCTGAGAGTTAAAGGCCATTGGCTTCTTACTAATCCCTATAGTCATAGAAAACTTGATTTGGGTTACAAAAATGCATTTGAAGAGCACCTTTCACTTTCATTTAATTTACAGGCCCTACACTAACTGCCCAAGAATCTATGGGCACCCTCAGAATACGGGGCCTTAAAGGGATTGTCCGGTTACCGGACAACATGCTCCTTTTAGTGCCCTCTGTGCTAAAATAAGAGGAGCAGTACTTACCTGTTCCCTGCCATCACATTCCAGCGCTGCAGCCCTGCCATGGTTCCAGTGTTTGCTGCCAAATACCTATCATCATGGCGCTCCTTATGTAAGTGAGGAGAACAAGCTGTGACACTGCAGCCTCTGATTGGCTGCAACTGTTACCTTATGGCCGGTGACATCATCTATCACAACAAACACCCGGCTAACAGTAGGGCTGCAGTGCTGAATTACAGCGGCAGAGGACGGGTAATAACACTTCCTTTTCTTATTTTAGCACAGTAACCAGACAACCCCTTTAAACATTGACCAAATGCCCAAATGGTCAGCCCATCACAAACTATTGAGAACATTCGTTAAGTAGGAAAGAAAACAAATGGTTGATTGTACTCCAGGTCTGTGAAGACAAGCTGGCTGGCATGATGATTTTGCACTGATCTTCTGCACACATGATTTTTGGCTGTTGGTAGCTTCTAAGGGGACCCAAGGTATATAAAGCAGAGTAGGCTTAAAGGGGTTGTCCATAGTTAGAAAAATATGGCTACTCTCTTCTAAACACAGTGCCACACTTGTCCGTGGGTTATGTCTGGTATTGCAGCACAGCTCCCATTCACTTCGATGGAGCTGAGCTGCAATACCACATACAACCCTATGGACAAGAGTGGCACTGTGTTTGAATCTACAGAAAAAACTATAGACCTGCGCAGGTCTATAGTTTTTTCTGTAGTTTCTTTTGACTTATCCGACCTCTTAGGAGGAACGGAGTTATACTGTGACCCGCAGCTCTCCAGAAAGTTTTGGATCGTTCTTCTTGCTTAATCTGTTTTTTGGTATACCCTGGATAAAATAATTCTTACGAGCACACCAGGATGTTAGGTGCAGGCATAACCACCTGAGGGTGATATGCCTTGCACCAGGTGAGTTACCACACGAGCATCATTGTGGTATTATACATAGTTGTTGGCGCTCTCCGTGACCCCTATTCTCTACTGTGTTTGAATGAAAGCAGCCATGTTTTTAAAACTTTTGACAACCCCTTTAACGTCAAGCTCCTAAATCCTAGTGCAAAATTGATAATGGTGTTCTCCATTTACCATGAGCCATCTCTAATAAATATGTCCTTTTACGTAATAGTAAACGATCAGCCCAACAGCTGATTCTGGTGATAATTCTTTAGCAGCACGATTAATTGCCGTTAAGTGGGGACCACAGAGGGGAGCAATGTTACTAAGTGGAGACCAAAATAAGGAGAGCGCTGTTACTATGTGGGGTCCACAGAGGGGAGCACTAATATTGTAGGAAAGGGCGGAGGGTTGGACCAGCTAAGCCTGGAGGTCCCTTCCTACTCTACGATTCAATTGTTCTGTGATTCTATGGTTACTACCCTGTTTCCCTGAAAATAAGACATAGCCTAAAAATAAGACATAGCATGATTTTCACAAATTTTTGAGGATGCAAAATGATTTTTCAGGCTTTTTGAGGATGCTTGAAATATAAGCCCTACTCCAAAATTAAGTTCTGCTAACAGGTAATTTAAAAAGTCAATTTAAATAGTGTCCAGGCAGCTATACATGTAAAAAAGTTAAACTTTTTTGAACAAAAAATTAAAATAAGACACTGTCTTATTTTCTGGGAAACACGGTAAAAGGTTCATTGGGGTTAGCAGCAGGACTGAGTGCAGTGTGCATTGCAGAGATGAGTCATGGCTGGAAAAAGTTTTCATGGCAGTCTGGAGCTAAATAGAAAGAACGAAAACAGATTCCAATCAGAGAAGACGCTACCTGCGATCAATAGGGGTAACTGCACTGTAATCACTAGCACTGGAGGTAACTGCACTGTAATCACTATCACTGTGTAAAGCTGGTATCTCACTATTAAATAGTAACTGTAATAGGAGGCATGAGTAGCTCAAAGGCTTAGTACTTGGTTCCTTAGAGCATAACACCCCAATAGCAGAATGGTAACAGCAAGCTGACAGGTTTTTCATGTGTTCCCAGGTGGAACAATGGAGGTAAAATCATATGTTGTGTAAAGCAATGCTCCTAAACCACACCAATAAACTTCATATTTGGCGAAAAAGCTGGCAACTCTATATGTGGTAGAAGGACCTTTAGGCCTCCTCAGGCTTCAGGGCTGTTCTCTGCTCCATATAAACTCCTCTTCACCATATCATGCTGTGAACCAATCGTTCCTCTTCTACTGCTCTATTCCTAGCACTATTCCGACCCTAGCAACTGGAGGAATGATTCCTGAAAGCCATAATGTGCGCCTAGGATTGCCACCTTGCCGATAATTCACCGGTGCTGGTATTTTTTTTGTAGTGAATGTATTAGTGACTGGTAAGAAGTAAATGTCCGCTGAGAGGCCAGGCAGCAACCCCGCACCATCCAGGATGTCACTCCCCCTGTATGGCTTCCATCAGAGACTGTGACTCCTGTGCTCTCCTCCGGCGTCTATGTCCTGTACGCAGCGCAGAAGTCGGGAGAAGAGGTCAGGATTCATAGCCTCAGATTACAACAGACGGAAGCTAGACAGAGTGAGTAACATACTGGATGGTGCTGGGTTGTTGCCTGGCCACAGGTTCAGGATGGGTAGGACACAGGGAGGGTACCCTATTACTATTGGGGGGCACTACTCAGGGCACTGTTACTATTGTGGTCACTTCTAGAGCCACTATTCCTACTGGGGCTACTTCTGGGGACCCTCTTACTATTAGGGGCACTGTTACTATTGGGGCCACTTCTGGGGCAGCTATTACTATTGGGACCACTACTAGGGGTACTGTTAGTATTAGGGCCACTAATGGGGACACTATTCTTACTGTGGGCACTATTACTATTGGGGCCGCCTCTGGGGACACTATTGCTATTGGGGGCACTGTTAGTATTAGGATCACTATTGGGGGCACTGTTACTATTGAGGCCACTACTGGGGACACTATTACTACTGTAGGTACTTTTACTATTGGGGGCCACTTCTGGGGGTACTGTTAGTATTAGGGCAACTAATGGCGACACTATTCCTACTGTAGGCACTAGTACTATTGGGGCCACTTCTGGGGACACTATTGCTATTGGGGGCACTGTTAGTATTAGGATCACTATTAGGGGCACTGTTACTATTGAGGCCACTACTGGGGACACTATTACTACTGTGGGTACTTTTACTATTGGGGGCCACTTCTGGGGACCCTATTACTATTAGGGGCACTGTTACTATTGAGGCCACTACTGGGGACACTATTACTACTGTGGGTACTTTTACTATTGGGGGCCACTTCTGGGGGCACTATTTCTACTGGAGACACCGTTACTATTGGTGATAGTGAAGCGAACACAATTACTAGTTGCAGCTATTAAAATAAGGGAGGTAACACCATAGGTTGTGATAAGCCACACCCCTTTTACCTTGGCCCCTGTTTTTTGATGATAAAGGTGGTAATCCTATGTACGCTATAAAAAGTCTAAAAAGCTCTCAGGAAAGCTAATCAATTCATTCACTGCAGTAGAAACATGTTCTGGAACAACTGTAAGGAGGATAAAAATACATTTTAGATCATTTTTCTACCACTGACATATCAGAGCAACTAAGGAAGAATCCTGGAATGCTAAAAAAATAAACAGCCGCGCAGACGTCTCGCAGCGTTCTGGCACAATGTGCTACCAAATAATTTCAATTACATTCCAGGACAACAAAGTGAGTCCATGTGCAGGAGCCTACGAGGATACGGCCGGCACCGAACCTTCCCTGTCCCCAGGCAGAGGTAACAGTCCACGGAATGTATCCTAGGACCTGTGGAGTGGTGGTCCTTACACTTCTAATCAGGGAAACTGCAGTATAAAAGGCCACGTGCATAATAATGACGGAAAGGAACCAGACCTGATGGGTAGTAGCCGATGCTAATGCTTGAGAGATCGCCTATACACATAGTGAGTACAGTGATTGGCACTGCAGCGGTGTGCTGTCCTGGTGCATAAAAGTACATAATAATGTCCTGCGGCATGATGAAGTCCTCACTATATATTGTATTACTATACTTTTAAATTATTCTTATATCCCATTACGTCTTTCTATGTGAACAGTGGATGAGAGAGAGATGCATAGATAGATAAAAAGAATGGGGACAAATAGACACAACATAGATGGATAGATAGATAGATAGATAGATAGATAGATAGATAGATAGATAGATAGATAGATAGATAGATGAGATAGATAGATAGATATGAGTTAGATAGATGGATAGATAGATAGATAGATAGATAGATAGATAGATAGATAGATAGATAGATAGATAGATAGATAGATAGATAGATAGATAGATAGATGAGATAGATAGATATGAGTTAGATAGATGGATAGATAGATAGATAGATAGATAGATAGATAGATAGATAGATAGAGAGATAGATATGAGTTAGATAGATGGATAGATAGATAGATATGCGATAGATAGATAGATAGATAGATAGATAGGAGATAGATAGATAGATAGATAGATAATGGATAGATAGATAGATAGATAGATAGATAAATAGATAATGGATAGATAGATAGATAGATAGATAGATAGATATGGGATAGATAGATATGACATAGATAGATAGATAGTAGAGATGAGCGAGCACCCAAATGCTCGGGTCCGTGTTACTCGAGTCGAGCTTTTCGTAAAATTCGAGAGCTGTACTCAAGTAACAAACTCCATTTGCTACAATGGCAGACTCGAACACTTTTGTATGTGGGACGCAGGGTCCCGAGTTCTTTTTTTTTTTTTCCTTGGTCTCTCGGTCTCTCTCTCTCTCTCCCAGCCCAAAAAGTTGCCATTGACGCGGGCACTGCGTTGCGGCGGGGAGGGGCCAAAACAGGCACGTCACAGTGGGGAGGAGGCAAAAACTGGGACGGGGTCGAACACGGCGTGATGCTCGTTCGAGTAACGAGCACCATCGAGTACGCTAATACTCGAACGAGTACGTTCGCTCAACTCTAATAGATAGATATGAGATAGATAGATATGTGATAGATAGATAGATATGTGATAGATAGATAGATATGAATTAGATAGATAGATAGATCGATAAATAGATAGATCGATAAATAGATAGATAGATAAATAGATAGATATGAGATAGATAGATAGATACGAGATAGATAGATGATAGATATGAGAGAGAGAGATAGATAGATAGATAAATAGATATGAGATAGATAGATAGATAGATAGATAGATAGATAGATATGAGATAGATAGATAGATAGATAGATAGATAGATATGAGATAGATAGATAGATAGATAGATAGATATGAGATAGATAGATAGATAAATATGAGAGACAGATAGATAGATAGATATGAGATATATAGATAGATAGATAGATATGAGATAGATAGATAGATAGATATGAGATAGATAGAAATGAGATAGATAGATATGAGATAGATAGGTAGATAGATATATATGAGATAGATAGATAGATAGATAGATAGATAGATAGATATGAACTAGATATTAGAGGGAGAGATATTAAGGCCCATTCACACCAGCACTAGTGCTTTCTGTCTTTTCGTTCCAGTTGTAGCACTATTTATTTAGTTTAAAAAAAAAAAACAGAACCAAACGGAAAGAAATCAAACTGAAAGCTTCCCATTTGCTTTCTGCTTTTTTAAACGTATTGAAATCAATTGGACCAATGACAGACGTGAACGAGCCTTTTTATTCCATGTTTATTGCTCTTGCTTTTATGATCTTATGTGATGTAGTTAGATCTCTATTGTCCTACGTATATCGCCCTGGGGTTAAAGGTTGCTTCAAAATAAGTCACAGATAAAAAGAGGTAGAGAAAGTTTGGAACCACCCAGAAATACGTCACCTAGATGTTTAGTTTACATACATGACAGATGTAAGGACACAAGAACAAAATCAAGTTGTCTTTACACATCAAAACTCCCCCATCCGCATGTATATGCAATGACCTAAACATCCACCTACAGTCATTCTTCTTCTAAGCAGGACAGATTGTGAGTCCTGTCCGCCCCCTTATTGACGGAGCACAGGAGGTGACTTCCTCTACACCTGCATATAAAAGGGACAACGACCGGGGTGACTGACAGCGGTCAGCAGGAGAATGACAGCGCCTCTTGAAAACTCCCTACACGTTACCTTCTGCCAGGCAGATAATAATCTAGAAGAGAGGAGTCATCATGGGTCTGATAGTCAGTCCCTGGTAAGTCCTTGGTAAGTGACCGAGGATACAGCAGTACAAAATAGAGTCTAGGATCTGCTGCAAATCTGCAAAAGTCACTGCTGTTATGAAAAATGGGAGGAAAACAATGATAATTTGGTGTAATGACCCTTGGGTGGGACTACAGATGCAATATGTTGCACTATGACGTATTCGCCCCTCGAAGAATTGCTGAATGCAAAGTAAACTACTCCCCGCGTGGCGCGCCGATGCTCTCCTTATATTCATACTTAAGGTAAATTTGATAAGGAGTCAACTACTTTATCACATTTTTAAAAGAACTTTACTTAACAGCAAATGGTTAAATGATTTTGCTCCATCGGAGGGCTCGATTTACTTAAATATCACACCAGACATACATCATTAACCCCTTCATGACTGCTGCAGTATGGCTTTTACTAACCTCACTAATGGGCTTTAAACTTTCACTTACATGTTTTTAAGGCAGTAGAAGGACCTGACTACTAACAGCCAGGCTCCTACTCTAACAGCAAGGAACAGAGAAACCCCGCTATCCAACGAGAATCCAAAAGATTATCGTTCGGTGAAAATGGATGCACAAGGGATATCATTCAGTTTCTGCATATCGAAAAGCAAATAATTAATCGGTGCATGTAAACAGGCAGTCTTCATTTATGAATGACTGCCGGTTTAGTGTGAATGAAGGTGGCCGGGACAGCCCCAGCCCATTCCACCTCCATTCCCTAGTGATGGTCATTTCTATGTAAAAGCACAGGAACAATTTTAGCTGGGATGGCCTGTTTGCCATCTAGCGTTCGACAGGTTATCCCCTATAAAAGCACTTTTAGAAATGGCCAATACACTGAAGATAAGGCCAGGGATTTTGTTATTTTAGACTAGACTTGATTTGTAAATGTGGGTCCATTCTGGTCACTGTCAGAATAAAAGCCTGGGTTTTACTTACCACTTACTACTAGCCCACTTACTACTGGGGCCACAATAAGAGGTCACTAATACTATTAGTGCCACAGTGAGGGATCACTATCACTAGTGGGGCCACTATGGGGACCATATTATTACTATGGGTGACTCTATTACTACCTGGGTCACTATTAGTTCTGCGGCCACTATAGGGGTAACTAGTATTACTGGAGTTACTATGGGGGTCACTTACCACTGGGGCCACTATGGGGGCCCTTATTACTACTTGTGCCACTGTGAGGGTCACTATTATTATTGGGGCCGCTACAGGGGTCACTTTTATTACTTGGCTCACTATGTGGGTTACCCACTACTGGGGCAACTATGGGGGACCCTATTACTATTCGGACCACTATGGGGGTCACTCTTATTATACAGTCTTAAAATTACAATTGGCCCTTTGAAGACAACTGTGATGCTGATGTTGAACTCGGTGAAAATGAGTTTGATGCCCCTGCCTCAGAGAAAGGGGGCCCCAGCTCTAATTACACCATCCCTTCTGCTACCGAGTAGTGAGACCCCCTCCATAGATGAACTGCATTGGTAGCAAACAAGGAGGTGGAGAATTGGCCCAAGGGTCATTTTAAAGAGCATACCTCTCCTGGGTAGCAAATCTGGACCCTGCAATAGAGGGCCCATTTAAAGAAACTTTGTCACCTACTTTAAGCCCTATAGGCTAAAGCTTATGGGCTGAATGTAGATGACCCACTCAGTCCGGGTGTTATACTTACCTCCCCCACTGTTTGACGGGATGTGACTAGTAGGGGAATATGATCATAATATGGATACTTATGAATGATCAACACACAGTTGGTAAGCCTAGCAAGATTTGTTTTCTTTTCTAGGCAAGTCTTCATTTGTAAATTTGGGTCAATTCTGATTACTGTTGGACAAAAAAAGATGTCTTGGGGTTGAAAAGAGGTAAGCATGAAGAATTTAATTTGTGAGTTGACTTTAGTTGAGAAGATGTTAGTTGTAGGGAGATACGATCAGAATATGAACAGTTATTAAAGACCAATGCACAGCAGGTAAGACGGGAGATCACTGCCTTTACTCTAGACCTTAGTTGGCAAATGTGGGTCCATTCTGGTCACTATTGGACAAAGACCAAGATGCCTTGGGGCTTGAAAGAGGTAAGCAGGAAGAACTAGCCATAGCTTGATGTGATTAATAGGGGTAACTATACGAATAGCCAATACAACATGAACGTCAACTGCAGAAAGTCTTACAAAGATACTGGCTCGAGAACTTTCCCACCTTCCCATCTTCATTCATGTCTATGTTCATGCCTATAAGCCCACAAGTATGGTTTCCCTCTGTACCTACTCTGAAGATTAAACAAGTCCGGTAGATAATGGCTGCAGCACAGGTCACAAAACCAGATCCAAAGAGTGGAAAATGAAGACAGTTACAGAATATTTCACCAAGTATTCGCACTCTCAGACAATCGTATATCGGTCGGGTTTTCACGCCCAACCGATATACGCTGCACCTCTCTGCAAGGGGAGGAGGCGGGATGGGACAGGAGCTGTGTTTATTGAGCTCCCGCCCCCTCTCTGCCCCTCGCCACTGTTTGCAATGGGAGGGGCGGGACGGGGTGGAACTCAGCTCTGCCCCATCCCGCCCTTCCCATTGCAAACAGTTGCGAGGGGCAGAGAGCTGGCAGGAGCTCAATGCACACGCTCCCGTCCCATCCCGCCCCCCCACCACCTTTGCAGAGACGGACAGCGTATATCAGTTGAGCGTGAAAACCCGGCCAATATACAATCATCTGAATAAGCCCTAAGCCACATTTACACACAATATCTCACGCGGCTGTATAAATGAATGTATTTCATTCCTGCAATGTGAATAAGGGCTCTTGCACACTTGCATTTTTCTTGCGCATTTTTTCATGCGATATCGCAGTTTTTTTTTTACACGATTGTCAATGGGACTTTCAAAAACCAAGTTTGTGCTTTGTGATTTTTGTGCTATGCGTTTTTAACATAAGAAAGTCCCATTGACATTCGCGTGAAAAAAACGCGCAAAAAAACGCAAGTTTGCAAGAACCCTAAAAGTTAAATGCTTGTGTAGAAAAATTTTTAATTCAGGAAAAAATTTATTTTTGCGTTCTACAGCAGTTTAGTGAAAATATAAATTGCTTAAAATAAAACCTTGTTGCCCTCAGCAACCAATCACATCACAGCTTTCATTTATTCAGAGTAGGTAAACCTCTTGAGCCATTTTTGTTTTTTTCTTACTTTTTCTCCCAACTTTAAAAAAAAAAAAGTTGAACTTTTTAATTTTCTAATAAAATAGCCATATGAGGGCTTGTTGTTTTTTGCAGGATGATTAAAAATTGCTTTCTGACACCCGTAACTTTTTTTTCTGTTGATAGGGCTGTGTGAGGGTTTATTTTCTGCAGGTTGAGCTATAGTTTCTATTGACACCATTTTTGGGTACATATGACTTTATGGTTGCTTTTTATACCACTTTTTCTTGGAGACAGTATAACCACAATACCAAATATGCTTAGTTTTTTTTCTTACACTAAAAATTTGAAGAGGGTTTTTTTTAACTTTTTAAAATATTTTTGTAATAGTTTAAAATAAAAATCTTTATTTAACTATTTTTTTTAGTTTCACTAGGGGACATAAACTTGTGATCATCTGATTGCTTGCACAATATAGTGAAATACTTCTATATTGCAGTTTATTATACTGGGAGCCAGATTGTCATTGCAACTAAACAGCACCCCACAAATCTTGGCACAGGGGGCTAACAGGGGCATACAGGGATCCCTTCACTCTGTCAAGCCATTTAAATGCCTTACGCAGCACTGATCACAGCATTTAAAGAGTCAGCGCCTGGGATTGGAGATATAAATGAATAAATCTTGTTATTTGTATAGCGCCAACTTATTCTGCAGTGCTTTCAGGTAATTTTATTTATTACCCCCCACCAAGCTGGGAACTCATTTTACCGAACATGGAAGGATGGAAGGCTAAAGTCAACTTTGAGCCAGCTACCTAAGCCACATGGGGATTGAACTAGCAACCCTCAGGTCGTGAGTGAGAGCTTAGGACTGCATTTCTGCTGCCTTAACCCAGATATCTCTGATGCTACCTGCTAAGACCAGGTGCCAGCTTTATTTTGCAGCACGCACTCACAAGGCTTAGCTCCATACAAACTCTGTACACATGCGCCATACATCTACCGCAGATGTTGCAAAGTGCTTGAGAAATGAAAGCTGAGCTCTGATTGGTTGCTACAGACAAAAAGCCCAGTTTCCTCTGTCAGTCTAGATACATCTCCCTCATAGTTCCTTTTTAAAGATGTCATTTGTACATGTAATTACAATGGAATGCGTCACTCTACTGCATTATCTAGCTATCATAAAGGAATACTAGTAACATCCCGGACGTAATAGAATGGCATGCTGCGCTATTTTGCCTGGGATCTCATGCCAGATCAGCGCTGGAGCTTTGAGCGGGGCCCCCAGTGCAGATGTGAAAGGGGCTTTAGATGGCACGATCAACACTGACTAGCTCCAATCACGGGCATTGCCTGATTGCCCGGTATATAAGGAGCTTGGCACTTGAGCCAACTCCAGACCCCCCTCTGCCAAAACCATATGATGTATCTCCATGTTATACTATTGGGAAGGGGTTAAAATGATATAATTAGGAAGAACCATTGTATACAAAAAATTAATAATGAAGTACCCACCGGGTGCTGGTTTATACCCCCTTCTGAGACTACTGTTTGTCCCCTTAACTCTTTTCCGTGTCTGCAAGACAACATGACCTTCAGGGCCAAGGAGCTCAGTGGGACCTGTGAGGAGGGGCATTCAGTAAGTTTTCTTAAAATGGGCCAACCAGAAATGGACTCAAATCAGTATAGGAGATACTATTCAGATATCAACCAGAAGCGCGAGCAGCCCATTTTATGGACTTGATTCATTTTGACAGATCTTGCCCATAAAAGAAAAGCAGACAGTCCAAACCATCATCCAACCACATATATGGATCAATATACCCCATTGTCTCCCTCTCAAGCAGTAAGTACCTAAATTGCAAGTTACCCCCTATCCATAGGATAGCTTGCAAGATCGGTGGGGGCCCCAACTCTAAGACCCCTGCCAATCTCCAGAACAGGACTGCCGTGACCTGCTCTAACTGTCACTGTGGGGGTCGCTTGCACTGTGAATGGAACGCTGGCCAAGCATGGGGATGATGGAAATACCTGAGCGGGTGTCGCTTGGGCATCTCCGCAGTCCCAATGACAGTGCATGGAACGCTAGTATGATCAGTGCTCCATTCAGTCTCCTCCTCACTATGGGGGATGCAATAACCCCACAATGAGGAGGACGGGCGACATGGGAGTCCCATTTTCGAGATGAACAAGGGTCTCAGCAGTGAGACCCCCACCGGTCACCAAGTTATGGCCTATCATGATGCGCCGGTCATGCTATGGATTGCTACATCTGTAAAATGCTACAGGGTGCACAAACATAGTCAAAAGCCTTTCTAACTGTATTGTAACTATATCCACTACGCCAAATATTCCTGTAGTTGTGTGCGGTGCCAGAATAGCTCCGAACTCCTTCCCTCTTGCTGGCGAGGTTCCTTCTCTCGGAGACACTTCCCATGTAGAGAATGATCTTCGTGCTTAATAATGATAAAACTTTATGGAATGCAACAGCAGAATTCTGGAGTCTCTAATGACCGCCATGTCTGAGCCAAGTCCGGCAGGCCCCACCTCACACCCACGCTCGCTGCATGCTTCTAGTCTGCTGTCAGGCTGATAAGAGAAGACATTTCTTGTAGCCACATTCTATCCCCACGGCTACATAGAGGCACTGGGAAAACTAACAAAGTCCTTATTATTACATGGACCGCTCCGTCATTTTGCTTTTTCGAACTCTAAAAAGTTGACGGGTTTAGAAATTTAGTGAGTAAACACTGAGGGAGCAGCAGAGAGGAGTTTGGGTTATGGAGAAACTTACAGCACTAGTAAGAGTCAGAGAACACATTCAGCTCTGCTACATCTCAATGTCAAACCCTACAATTGCATGAGATACAGTGTATGTGGAGGCTGCACAATGGAGTCATTTTACTTTATTCAGTATTATATGTAACCGTTGTTCATAAGGCTGATTGCCTCAGGACCTATCCACACGGGTGTATTTTCTGTCCGTATTCAGTCCGTATTCTTTATTGCCTGAGTACAGATAACATTCGGGCCCAGTCAATTAAATTGGTGTTTTCAGACATACGCTTTTTAGGCAGATCAATTGCAGCATGTCCTGTTTTGTCCGTATTCGTAGACCAACTTCGCCCATTTAATGATATGGATGCATAAAACCCCCGCAGCAAACACACATCAGCATCCGTATTCACTGCAGGGGTTTTTGTGCGCCCTGTTTTCTGTGGGTAGGTGACAAACGTGGCATCACTTGCACTTTTTCGCATTTTTTTTCTCAGCACATGAAAAGCATCATAAATACGGATCTCATATCTATCTATCTATCTATCTATCTATCTCATATCTATCTCATATCTATCTATCCATCTATCTATCTCATATCTATCTATCCATCTATCTATCTATCTATCTATCTCATATCAATTGCAAATCTATCTATCTATCTATCTCACATCTATCTATCTCATATCTATCTATCGCATATCTATCTATCCATCTAATATCTGTCTATCTATCTATCTATCTATCTATCTATCTATCTATCTACCCATCATATCTATTTACCGTATATATCTGTCTAATATCCATCAATCTGTCTATCTAGCTGTCTATCCATCTCATATCTATTCATCTATCTATCTAACATCTATCTATCGCAAGTCTATTTACCTCATATCTATCCATCTAATATCTATTTGTCTATCCATCTAATATCTATCTATCTAATATCTATATATCTTATATCCAGCTATCTAACTCATATCCATCTATCTATTTATCTATCTCATATCTATCTATTGCATATCTATCTGTCTATCCATCTAATATCTATCTATCTCATATATATCTCATATCTATCTATCTCTCTATCCATCTAATATCTATCTATCTATCTTATATCTATTTGTCTATCCATCTAATATCTATCTATCTCATATATATCTCATATCTATCTATCTATCTATCTCATATCTATCTATCTATCTATCTCATATCTATCTATCTATCTATCTCACATCTATCTATCTCATATCTATCTATCGCATATCTATCTATCCATCTAATATCTGTCTATCTATCTATCTATCTATCTATCTATCTACCCATCATATCTATTTACCGTATATATCTGTCTAATATCCATCAATCTGTCTATCTAGCTGTATATCCATCTCATATCTATTCATCTATCTATCTAACATCTATCTATCGCAAGTCTATTTACCTCATATCTATCCATCTAATATCTATTTGTCTATCCATCTAATATCTATCTATCTAATATCTATATATCTTATATCCAGCTATCTAACTCATATCCATCTATCTATTTATCTATCTCATATCTATCTATTGCATATCTATCTGTCTATCCATCTAATATCTATCTATCTCATATATATCTCATATCTATCTATCTCTCCATCTATCTATCTATCTCATATCTATCTATCTATCTCATATCTATCTCATATCTATCTATCTATCTATCTATCTATCTATCTATCTATCTATCTCATATCTATCTATCTATCTATCTATCTATCTCTCATATCTATCTATCTATCTCATATCTATCTCATATCTATCTATCTATCTATCTATCTCCTATCTATCTCATCTCGATCTAATGTATAAATGTGTTTCCCATATTATCAAGGTTATATTATTAATACTGCACATGTAGAATATGAATGATCTGATCTCTATTATGTTACATTTTCTCATTTTTGTTTTTATTTAGTATCTAATAAATTAATACTGAATATTGACATGTAAGAATCTGATGACTTAAGTTGGGACATGCACTTTATGCACACTACAGAGCCTCCCAGTGTATAGAGCATGGCGTTGCCAGCTGCTGTTATATCTGCTGAACTTTACATTCCAGCACATGGAGGAAACTCCCGGTCATGGTGAGAACCCTCAATTCACGATAGGATAGATAGATAGATAGATAGATAGATAGATAGATAGATAGATAGATAGATAGATAGATATGAGATAGATAGATAGATAGATAGATATGAGATAGATAGATAGATAGATGATAGATAGATAGATAGATAGATAGATAGATAGATAGATAGGAGATAGATGGATGGATAGATAGATAGATATGAGATAGATAGATAGATAGATAGATAGATAGGAGATAGATGGATAGATAGATATGAGATAGATAGATAGATAGATAGATAGATAGACAGATAGATAGATATGAGATAGATAGATAGATAGATAGATAGATAGATAGATAGATAGGGGATAGATGGATAGATAGATATGAGATAGATAGATAGATAGATAGATAGACAGATAGATAGATATGAGATAGATAGATAGATAGATAGATAGGGGATAGATAGATAGATAGATAGATAGATAGATAGATAGATATGAGATAGATAGATAGATATGAGATAGATAGATTGATATGAGATAGATAGATAGATATGAGATAGATAGATAGATAGATAGATAGATAAATAGATAGATATGAGATGGATAGATAGATAGATAGATAAATAGATATGAAATAGATAGATATGAGATAGATAGATAGAGATAGATAGATAGATCGATATGCGATAGATAGATAGATAGATATGAGATAGATAGATAGAGATAGATAGATCGATATGCGATAGATAGATAGATATGAGATAGATAGATAGATAGATAGATATGAGATAGATAGATAGATATGAGATAGATAGATAGATAGATAGATAGATAGGAGATAGATAAATAGATAGATAGATATGAGATAGATAGATAGATATGAGATAGATAGATAGATAGATAGATAGATAGATAGATAGATAGATAGATAGATAGATAGATAGATGGATATGAGTTAGATAGCTGGATATAAGATATATAGATATTAGATAGATAGATATTAGATGGATAGACAAATAGATATTAGATGGATAGATATGAGGTAAATAGACTTGCGATAGATAGATGTTAGATAGATAGATGAATAGATATGAGATGGATATACAGCTAGATAGACAGATTGATGGATATTAGACAGATATATACGGTAAATAGATATGATGGGTAGATAGATAGATAGATAGATAGATAGATAGATAGACAGATATTAGATGGATAGATAGATATGCGATAGATAGATATGAGATAGATAGATGTGAGATAGATAGATAGATAGATATGAGATAGATAGATAGATAGATAGATAGATAGATAGATAGATAGATATGAGATAGATAGATAGATAGATAGATAGATAGATAGATAGATAGATAGATAGATAGATAAATAGATAGATATGAGATAGATATGAGATGGATAGATAGGAGATAGATAGATCGATATGCGATAGATAGATAGATATATGGGATAGATTGATAGATAGATAGATAGATAGATGCATTGGTGTTTAGTCTAGTCCATTTACTCTTCAGGAGAGCTGTGTACTGTCATATGGACAGTGTGATCATCAGCTGACACTATTATGCATGTGTAGCAGTGCTGGACACTATTTATTGCCCCAGGACCCTCCGCCGACTAGCCCTCAGTCAGAGAGTCTGAATTTCATGTTATTATGTTCATACTTTCCTATTATTTCATGTACATTGCACGCGGTTCGTCCCGGATATGTTTGTTAGTTATACAGAATATAGGAGTAGCAGAGATGGATTTGTCCTTTAACTTTTTGGTACTTCATCATAAATGTACCAAATGTTAACTAGACCCTTAACCAGTTATGATAACTACCATGTACTACAATGCTGTAAACTGAGTTGTCACAATGTGTCAGTCACCTTAACGATTGCTACATCTGTATTTGTGCATTGTGACAACTGTCTCAGAAAACTGCATTGGTTTAGTACGGTCCCACGTAGGACCACCAATAATTTTATACCATATCACACTGACTTGTGCCGCATGACAAACTCAACCCTGCTACATCACTTCCATGCATCTTCCTAATACTTTCTGATGTGAAGATAAACCGCTGCGAAGTTTCGTTAATATTATACGTCCAAGTATACAGATATTAGACAGGAACAAGACTCACCTGTTGGTGGTGATAATACGCTGGTGTACAAGCCGCCGTGCCAGGCAGATACTGGTGCATGCCATACACTTGATGATGGTACATAACATCCAGACAACTCATTGCAGGACCTCCAGTCAGGTGCCCCCCTCAGTAAGTCTTATCCTAGGAGTGGGCAAGGGGGTTTGGCATATTCCTTGCTCCTGGATGCTTTCTCCATACGTCCCTTATAGAGCAGCAGGATGAAGATACAGGCAGCTGCATTAGCATGCACACAATAGACATGCCACACAGCGGCCAATAGGCAGCTTGGCTCTCTACACCCAGGACTGGGCTCATCTGCAGGACTGCATAGGGCTGGGGGCAGGGACCGCTCTCTGGGCATCTCACTGGAGGAAAGTTTGACATTGTGCTGTGCTGTGATTGGCTGCCGGGGAGGAGAGGAGGATTCTTAGTGCTCACTTGATGATTCAGGATGAAGTTTCCCGGAGCTCTCAGACTGGCGCAGTGTGGCTGTGCCATCTATCTGTGCCTGTACGTCCATGCTTCACAGATTAGGCTCGCTTCACGTCCGCTTTCAGGTTTCTGTCTTTAAGGGCTCCTTCACATGTGAGATAAAATTACGCAATTTCCGCGCAATGCAGGAGCGAGTATAAAAGCAGAATTATGAAATCGATGATCTTCAATGGTTTCCTTCACATTAGCGATGTTTTCACTGATGCGATGTTGCGAGAAAAAAAAAATTGCGTCAAGCCCTATCCTTCTATGGTGTGCGTTTTTCTTTTTTATGCCCATGTTTCCCCATGGAGCCTCCTATTTATCGCATTACAACGCACGAAAAACGTCCGCTTTTTATGCAATGTGTTTTTGAATATTAGAAAGTCCTATCGACTTTCGCAATGAAAAAAAAAAAAATCGCACAATTTTTTCGTTTGCGGCAGCAATGCGAGATTATTCTCAAGAAAAAGCATCGCTGACACTCAAAAATCGCGGGAACAAAGACGTGATTTTGCTGCTCTTTTCTCGCAGCAAAACCGCGATTGCCCATGTGAAACTAGCCTTACGGAGGCGGCTGCAATCTCATGAACAGGTTCAAGGAACAGACGCTGAACTGAAATGGAAATTAAGGTCGGTGTCCTTTTATGGATTCCTTAGGTGGATCTACCTAATATGGCGGTCGGAACGTATTTTTGAATGAATGAAGTTCGGAGATGACAAGAAGTGGGCGGATACGTCCGCGCCAGCTGACAGATGATTTGTTTTGCAATCCAAATGCCAGTATCCGTTTGCTGCTCGTTTGCATCCGTTTTAACTAATCCTTTTGCAGTTTAAATGATTATTTCTGGTTTCGCACTCTGCAGGCGCCAAAAGCAAAAACCGATCCGCTAAACAGAGCAATCATCAAATATAAATGGAAGTCGCTTTTCATTTTCATCCATTCTCCGTTGACAGCAATGTAAAAAAGAATAAATAAAACGAAAGGCGGCTGTTCGCCAGATTACCATCTTTAATGGAAAAATAGCGCAGCAGAATACGTTATAGTCCTTGTGACAAAAAAAAAAAAACTACAGAAACGTGACGGAACAGATATGAACTGAGAGCTAGAGATGAGCGAGCATGCTCGTTTAAGCATGCTGCTCGATCGAGTATCGGTATAGCCAAGTAACTGCTTACTCGAACGAGCAGCATGCGGGGTAGCGCAGGGGGGCAGGGGTGGGATCCGGGGGGAAGAGAGAGACCTCTTTCTCCCTCTCTCCTACACTGGCCCCAGCCCGCGCCACCCCGCATGCTGCTCGGTCGAGTAAGCAGTTACTCGGCTATACCGATACTCGATCGAGCAGCATGCTTAAACGAGCATGCTCGCTCATCTCTGCTGAGAGCCCTAAAACCTCTGATGAAGGCAGTGGGAAATACAATGGAAATAATTGTTTCTGGTTTTCTATCCCTTTGATGGAACAGATGGTCAATCTAAAATCCGCGATGCACTGAATACGCAATCATGGAACCGCGATGTAGAGAGGGGTCACTGTATTTATAAATATAGTAATAATAATGTATATATCTATAAGGCAACACATTCAGCTGCACGTTAGAGGGAACATTTAAAGAAACAGATAATGAAGAGTAACAAACTGATTAACATTCAAACAACAGGGGTGAGGGCCCTGCTCACAAGAGCTTACAGTCTATGAGGAACTACGCGGGACACAAGAGCTTACAATCTATGAGGAAATAGGGGACACAAGAGCTTACAGTCTATGAGGAGTTAGGGGGACACAAGAGCTTGCAATCTATGAGGAACTACGCGGGACACAAGAGCTTACAGTCTATGAGGAAATGGGGCGGGCACAAGAGCTTACAGTCTATGAGGAAATAGGGGGACACAAGAGCTTACAGTCTATGAGGAAATTGGGGGGACACAAGAGCTTACAGTCTATGAGAAAATAGGGGGGACACAAGAGCTTACAATCTATGAGGAACTACGCGGGACACAAGAGCTTACAATCTATGAGGAAATAGGGGACACAAGAGCTTACAGTCTATGAGGAGTTAGGGGGACACAAGAGCTTGCAATCTATGAGGAACTACGCGGGACACAAGAGCTTACAGTCTATGAGGAAATGGGGCGGGCACAAGAGCTTACAGTCTATGAGGAAATAGGGGGACACAAGAGCTTACAGTCTATGAGGAAATAGGGGGGACACAAGAGCTTACAGTCTATGAGAAAATAGGGGGGACACAAGAGCTTACAATCTATGAGGAAATGGGGGGACACAAGAGCTTACAATCTATGAGGAAATAGGGGGGGACACAAGAGCTTACAGTCTATGAGAAAATAGGGGGGACACAAGAGCTTACAGTCTATGAGGAAATGGGGGGACACAAGAGCTTACAATCTATGAGGAAATAGGGGGGGACACAAGAGCTTACAGTCTATGAGGAAATAGGGGGGGACACAAGAGCTTACAGTCTATGAGGAAATAGGGGGGACACAAGAGCTTACAATCTCTGAGGAAATAGGGGGGACACAAGAGCTTACAATCTATGAAGAAATAGGGGGACACAAGAGCTTACAGTCTATGAGGAAATAGGGGGACACACGAGCTTAAAGTCTATGAGGGAATAGAGGGACACAAGAGCTTACAGTCTATGAGGGAATAGGGGGACACAAGAGCTTACAATCTATGAGGAAATAGGGGGACACAAGAGCTTACAGTCTATGAGGAAATAGGGGGGACACAAGAGCTTACAGTCTATGAGGAAATAGGAGGACACAAGAGCTTACAGTCTATGAGGAAATAGGGGGACACAAGAGCTTACAGTCTATGAGAAAATAGGGGGACACAAGAGCTTACAGTCTATGAGGAAAAAGGGGGGCACAAGAGCTTACAGTCTATGAGGAAATAGGGGGACACAAGAGCTTACAGTCTATGAGGAAATAGGGGGCACAAGAGCTTACAGTCTATGAGGAAAAAGGGGGGCACAAGAGCTTACAGTCTATGAGGAAATAGGGGGACACAAGAGCTTACAGTCTATGAGGAAATAGGGGGGACACAAGAGCTTACAGTCTATGATGAAATAGGGAGGACACAAGAGCTTACAGTCTATGAGGAAATGGGGCGGGCACAAGAGCTTACAGTCTATGATGAAATAGGGAGGACACAAGAGCTTACAGTCTATGAGGAAATGGGGCGGGCACAAGAGCTTACAGTCTATGAGGAAATAGGGGGACACAAGAGCTTACAGTCTATGAGGAAATAGGGGGCACAAGAGCTTACAGTCTATGAGGAAAAAGGGGGGCACAAGAGCTTACAGTCTATGAGGAAATAGGGGGACACAAGAGCTTACAGTCTATGAGGAAATAGGGGGGACACAAGAGCTTACAGTCTATGATGAAATAGGGAGGACACAAGAGCTTACAGTCTATGAGAAAATAGGGGGACACAAGAGCTTACAGTCTATGAGAAAATAGGGGGACACAAGAGCTTACAGTCTATGAGGAAAAAGGGGGGCACAAGAGCTTACAGTCTATGAGGAAATAGGGGGACACAAGAGCTTACAGTCTATGAGGAAATAGGGGGCACAAGAGCTTACAGTCTATGAGGAAAAAGGGGGGCACAAGAGCTTACAGTCTATGAGGAAATAGGGGGACACAAGAGCTTACAGTCTATGAGGAAATAGGGGGGACACAAGAGCTTACAGTCTATGATGAAATAGGGAGGACACAAGAGCTTACAGTCTATGAGGAAATGGGGCGGGCACAAGAGCTTACAGTCTATGATGAAATAGGGAGGACACAAGAGCTTACAGTCTATGAGGAAATGGGGCGGGCACAAGAGCTTACAGTCTATGAGGAAATAGGGGGACACAAGAGCTTACAGTCTATGAGGAAATAGGGGGCACAAGAGCTTACAGTCTATGAGGAAAAAGGGGGGCACAAGAGCTTACAGTCTATGAGGAAATAGGGGGACACAAGAGCTTACAGTCTATGAGGAAATAGGGGGGACACAAGAGCTTACAGTCTATGATGAAATAGGGAGGACACAAGAGCTTACAGTCTATGAGAAAATGGGGCGGGCACAAGAGCTTACAGTCTATGATGAAATAGGGAGGACACAAGAGCTTACAGTCTATGAGGAAATGGGGCGGGCACAAGAGCTTACAGTCTATGAGGAAATAGGGGGACACAAGAGCTTACAGTCTATGAGGAAATAGGGGGCACAAGAGCTTACAGTCTATGAGGAAAAAGGGGGGCACAAGAGCTTACAGTCTATGAGGAAATAGGGGGACACAAGAGCTTACAGTCTATGAGGAAATAGGGGGGACACAAGAGCTTACAGTCTATGATGAAATAGGGAGGACACAAGAGCTTACAGTCTATGAGGAAATGGGGCGGGCACAAGAGCTTACAGTCTATGAGGAAATAGGGGGACACAAGAGCTTACAGTCTATGAGGAAATAGGGGGGACACAAGAGCTTACAGTCTATGAGAAAATAGGGGGGACACAAGAGCTTACAATCTATGAGGAAATGGGGGGACACAAGAGCTTACAGTCTATGAGGAAATGGGGGGACACAAGAGCTTACAATCTATGAGGAAATAGGGGGGGACACAAGAGCTTACAGTCTATGAGGAAATAGGGGGGACACAAGAGCTTACAGTCTATGAGGAAATAGGGGGGACACAAGAGCTTACAATCTCTGAGGAAATAGGGGGGACACAAGAGCTTACAATCTATGAAGAAATAGAGGGACACAAGAGCTTACAGTCTATGAGGAAATAGGGGGGACACAAGAGCTTACAATCTATGAAGAAATAGAGGGACACAAGAGCTTACAGTCTATGAGGAAATAGAGGGACACACGAGCTTACAGTCTATGATGAAACCGGGGGGACACGAGCTTACAGTCTATGAGGAGATAGTGGGGACACAAGAGCTTACAGTCTATGAGGGAATAGAGGGACACAAGAGCTTACAGTCTATGAGGGAATAGGGGGACACAAGAGCTTACAGTCTATGAGGGAATAGAGGGACACAAGAGCTTACAGTCTATGAGGGAATAGGGGGACACAAGAGCTTACAGTCTATGAGGAAATAGGGGGGACACAAGAGCTTACAGTCTATGAGGAAATAGGAGGACACAAGATCTTACAGTCTATGAGGAAATAGGGGGACACAAGAGCTTACAGTCTATGAGGAAATAGTGGGACACAAGAGCTTACAGTCTATGAGGAAATAGGGGGCACAAGAGCTTACAGTCTATGAGGAAATAGGGGGGACACAAGAGCTTACAGTCTATGATGAAATAGGGGGGACACAAGAGCTTACAGTCTATGAGGAAATAGGGGGACACAAGAGCTTACAGTCTATGAGGAAATAGGGGGACACACGAGCTTACAGTCTATGAGGAAATAGGGGGACACACGAGCTTACAGTCTATGAGGGAATAGAGGGACACAAGAGCTTACAGTCTATGAGGGAATAGAGGGGACACAAGAGCTTACAGTCTATGAGGAAATAGGGGGACACAAGAGCTTACAGTCTATGAGGAAATAGGGGGACACAAGAGCTTACAGTCTATGAGGAAATAGGGGGGACACAAGAGCTTACAGTCTATGAGGAAAAAGGGGGCACAAGAGCTTACAGTCTATGAGGAAATAGGGGGACACAAGAGCTTACAGTCTATGAGGAAATAGGGGGCACAAGAGCTTACAGTCTATGAGGAAATAGGGGGGACACAAGAGCTTACAGTCTATGATGAAATAGGGGGGACACAAGAGCTTACAATTTATGAAGAAATAGGGGGGACGCAAGAGCTTACAATCTATGAGGGAATAGGGAGGACACAAGAGCTTATATTCCATGTGTAAATAGAGGGGACACAAGAGCTTACAGCCTTTGAGGATGAAATAGTGGGGGACACAAGAGCTTACAGTTTATGAAGAAATAGGGGGACACAAGAGCTTACAGTCTATGAGGAAATAGGGGTGACACAAGAGCTTACAGTCTATGAGGGAATAGGGGGACACAAGAGCTTACAGTCTATGAGGAAATAGGGGGACACAAGAGCTTACAATCTATGAGGAAATAGGGGGACACAAGAGCTTACAGTCTATGAGGAAATAGGGGGACACAAGAGCTTACAATCTATGAGGAAATAGGGGGACACAAGAGCTTACAGTCTATGAGGAGATAGGGGGACACAAGAGCTTACAATCTATGAGGAAATAGGGGGACACAAGAGCTTACAGTCTATGAGGAAATAGGGGGACACAAGAGCTTACAGTCTATGAGGGAATAGGGGGACACTGGAGCTTACAGTCTATGAGGAAATAGGGGGACACAAGAGCTTACAGTCTATGAGGAAATAGTGGGACACAAGAGCTTACAGTCTATGAGGAAATAGGGGGCACAAGAGCTTACAGTCTATGAGGAAATAGGGGGGACACAAGAGCTTACAGTCTATGATGAAATAGGGGGGACACAAGAGCTTACAGTCTATGAGGAAATAGGGGGACACAAGAGCTTACAGTCTATGAGGAAATAGGGGGACACACGAGCTTACAGTCTATGAGGAAATAGGGGGACACACGAGCTTACAGTCTATGAGGGAATAGAGGGACACAAGAGCTTACAGTCTATGAGGGAATAGAGGGGACACAAGAGCTTACAGTCTATGAGGAAATAGGGGGACACAAGAGCTTACAGTCTATGAGGAAATAGGGGGACACAAGAGCTTACAGTCTATGAGGAAATAGGGGGGACACAAGAGCTTACAGTCTATGAGGAAAAAGGGGGCACAAGAGCTTACAGTCTATGAGGAAATAGGGGGACACAAGAGCTTACAGTCTATGAGGAAATAGGGGGCACAAGAGCTTACAGTCTATGAGGAAATAGGGGGGACACAAGAGCTTACAGTCTATGATGAAATAGGGGGGACACAAGAGCTTACAATTTATGAAGAAATAGGGGGGACGCAAGAGCTTACAATCTATGAGGGAATAGGGAGGACACAAGAGCTTATATTCCATGTGTAAATAGAGGGGACACAAGAGCTTACAGCCTTTGAGGATGAAATAGTGGGGGACACAAGAGCTTACAGTTTATGAAGAAATAGGGGGACACAAGAGCTTACAGTCTATGAGGAAATAGGGGTGACACAAGAGCTTACAGTCTATGAGGGAATAGGGGGACACAAGAGCTTACAGTCTATGAGGAAATAGGGGGACACAAGAGCTTACAATCTATGAGGAAATAGGGGGACACAAGAGCTTACAGTCTATGAGGAAATAGGGGGACACAAGAGCTTACAATCTATGAGGAAATAGGGGGACACAAGAGCTTACAGTCTATGAGGAGATAGGGGGACACAAGAGCTTACAGTCTATGAGGAAATAGGGGGACAGAAGAGCTTACAGTCTATGAGGAGATAGGGGGACACAAGAGCTTACAATCTATGAGGAAATAGGGGGACACAAGAGCTTACAGTCTATGAGGAGATAGGGGGACACAAGAGCTGACAATCTATGAGGAAATAGGGGGACACAAGAGCTTACAGTCTATGAGGAAATAGGGGGACACAAGAGCTTACAGTCTATGAGGGAATAGGGGGACACTGGAGCTTACAGTCTATGAGGAAATAGGGGGACACAAGAGCTTACAGTCTATGAGGAAATAGGGGGACACAAGAGCTTACAGTCTATGAGGAAATAGGGGGACACAAGAGTTTACAGTCTATGAGGAAATAGCAGGACACAAGAGCTTACAATTTATGAAGAAATAGGGGGACACAAGAGCTTACAATCTATGAGGAAATAGGAGGGGGACACAAGAGCTTACAGTCTATGAGGAAATAGGGGGACACAAGAGCTTACAATTTATGAAGAAATAGGGGGACACAAGAGCTTACAATCTATGAGGAAATAGGAGGGGGACACAAGAGCTTACAGTCTATGAGGAAATAGGGGGACACAAGAGCTTACAGTCTATGAGGAAAAAGGGGGCACAAGAGCTTACAGTCTATGAGGGAATAGGGGAACACAAGAGCTTACAATCTATGAGGGAATAGGGGGACACAAGAGCTTACAGTCTATGAGGAAATAGGGGGACACAAGAGCTTACAGTCTATGAGGAAATAGGGGGACACAAGAGCTTACAGTCTATGAGGAAATAGGGGGACACAAGAGCTTACAGTCTATGAGGAAATAGGGGGACACAAGAGCTTACAGTCTATGAGGAAATAGGGGAACACAAGAGCTTACAGTCTGTGAGGAAATAGGGGGGGGGACACAAGAGCTTACAGTCTATGAGGAAATAGGGGGGGGAGACACAAGAGCTTACAGTCTGTGAGGATATAGGGGGGGGGACACAAGAGCTTACAGTCTATGAGGAAATAGGGGGAACACAAGAGCTTACAATCTATAATGAAATAGGGGGACACAAGAGCTTACAATCTATGAGGGAATAGGGGGGACACAAGAGCTTATATTCCATGTGAAAATAGAGGGGACACAAGAGCTTACAATCTATGAAGTAATATGGGGACACAAGAGCTTACAATTTATGAAGAAATAGGGGGACACAAGAGCTTACAGTCTATGAGGAAATAGGGGGAACACAGGAGCTTACAATCTATAATGAAATAGGGGGACACAAGAGCTTACAATCTATGAGGGAATAGGGAGGACACAAGAGCTTATATTCCATGTGTAAATAGAGGGGACACAAGAGCTTACAGCCTTTGAGGATGAAATAGTGGGGGACACAAGAGCTTACAATCTATGAGGAAATAGGGGGACACAAGAGCTTACAGTCTATGAGGGAATAGGGGGACACTGGAGCTTACAGTCTATGAGGCAATAGGGGGACACAAGAGCTTACAGTCTATGAAGAAATAGGGGGACACAAGAGCTTACAGTCTACGAGGAAATAGGGGGACACAAGAGCTTACAGTCTATGAGGGAATAGGGGGACACAAGAGCTTACAGTCTATGAAGAAATAGGGGGACACAAGAGCTTACAGTCTACGAGGAAATAGGGGGACACAAGAGCTTACAGTCTATGAGGGAATAGGGGGGCACAAGAGCTTACAGTCTATGAGGGAATAGGGGGACACAAGAGCTTACAGTCTATGAAGAAATAGGGGGGGGGGTCACAAGAGCTTACAGTCTATGAAGAAATAGGGGGGGTCACAAGAGCTTACAATCTATGAGGAGATAGGGGGGACACAAGAGCTTATAGTCTATGAGGAAAGAAGGAGGACACAAGAGCTTACAGTCTATGAGGAACTAGGGGGACACAAGAGCTTACAATCCATCAGGAAATATGGAGACACAAGAGTTTACAGTCTATGATGCAATAGGAGGACACAAGAGCTTTCAATCTAAGAAGGAAGTAGGGGACACAAGATTTTACAATCTATGAGGGTGAGACGAAGGGCTGTGACAGCAAACTTCAAAATCTGTGCCTGAATAAAAGAAAGCCTGGCACTCTGTATAGCAGAGCTGAGTTGGTCGCGTGACATCCCAATGTATCCACCCTCATGTTAGCTCTAGTTTGGTTCAGATAGATGTAGCAGGCAGCAATGCGTCTTTAAGGGCTCCTTCCCATCGGCGTAGGCATAAATACGCTCATAATAGTGTAACTATTTGTGCTATCACCCGCATATCGGGGCTTGTAACTGTACGTCTCTTCTCCCGCACTGTGCACAGATACTTTGCATGCGCGAACGCACTCGCGTGAGTAAGCCTTTTGGGCTTTTTCTAACATATTTAGTAATACGCTCGCTCCTGCGCAATTTCTTTGATGATTGTATTTTACGCAGGTGCCTGCAGGCAGCGCTCATTCACATGGGTGTGGGAATCACCCCGCGCTGATTTAAATGTCTAATTAGCTTAACGAGATGCCAGTAATCGCGAGTATGCACAGCGTTTAGCGCATACCCATGTGGGCAGATGTGCGTGTTTGTGCAGTTCTTATAGACTTCTATGGGCTCTTTGGGGTGCAAATATTCAGGAAATAGAGCAAATCCTATTTTTTTGTGTCCGTGAAAATGTGTGTTGGATTTTCTCTTGCGCAAAAACGCATATAACACGCTCATCTGAAGATGCCCAAAGGGTGCTTTCATACGGGCGAGTGAATCCTGCGAGCTTTGGGCACTGCGAGATGCACGAAACTCATACGGAAATGTAACCCATTATTTGCAACAGATGTCTTTACGGGGCGATTTTACTCTCAGCGATGCTACGAGAAGGAAGAATCACAGTATGTTCTATTTTCTTGTGAGTCTCGGATGAGAATAGAAGATACAGATGAGCCTCCCGCACATCATGCGGCACACGGACAGGGTACCCATGCATTGTGCCATGCCTTTTGTGCGAACATGCGTCCTATAATAGAGCATGCTGCGCTCTATTTCGCATGCGCAAAGACGAAAAGTGAGGATGACCTCATTGAAATCAATTACATGCGCAAATGTGTCCTTTGAGTCCGCCCTTTGAAGTGTAGCTAAGCTTGCCTTTATACATGGATGAGGGCTGTTTTTGGTGAACTTGTCATGGGTTTTTCATGCATTTTTGCTTTTTGCATGCACAAGTGACGTTCGTTTTTGCCTCACGTTTAATAGAACTGAAGGTGGCCACCTATTTTTTTGCGCCCTTTTCACTTCCTGGTTCGGTGCCTTTTTTATAGTCCCCATGTGTTAAACATGCATCACATCCTCATCATGCAAGTGCAATCCGATTTTTTTGATGCACCCATTGACTTGAGTGGGCAATTCTCGTCTGAGAACCGACCGGAGATGGGAGGACAGGCTGGCGCTTTTTTTTAACTTAAAACATCCGGGTAAAAAAAACGTTAATGTAAAAAGAACCATTGAAATCAACGTGTTCCATTTCCTTGCAAGTTCAGCCCAATTTTTAGAGCTTCTTCACATGAGAGCCTATCCAGACTGCCGTTGGCGCAACTAGGCTCACCGGCACGGAGTGTAGTTGCGCCTCAACGAAGGGAATCCCTTCCCCTTGGCGACAGTTCAAACTCCGCGTCAGAGCACAGGAGTTTGAAAATAATCGCGGGAAGAAAAGGGCCGCCCGATCCTTCTTGCACGTGGTACAAATCATGGCCGGGAGAAGAGGTGGTGAAAACAAAAGCACTGAAAGCCCACAGAGATCAAGGATTTGGTTTTGTTCCGATACATGGGTGTGACTATCACGGTACTAAAAAGGGACAAAAGTGCGCTCGTCTGAATCCGCCCTGAGCGTCTACTCCTCTCTTTATGCGGCCGTGATAATCATTACCGCATAGCAGGACTAAAACACGCTCATAAGAAGAAGCCCTAAGACCTCTTTTACATGGGCGATGCATTGTCCGGCTGGCCGCATCGCCAATGCTTCAGTTGGTCGCGATTTTTGTCTGACGTGAAAGAGGCCTACAGGTGCGTTCAGATGGATGAAATCAACGGCCGAAAACTGTGGCAGAAATCTGCAAAGGTGGGGATCCTGCAGACAAACGTATTTGCACTGATTTTTGCATACGCAGACAATAGGACATGTCCTACTTTTCTGCATATTTGCGCACCGAGGGTTCCCATAAAAGTCTATGGGAGGTGCACAAATGCACGTGCAATACGCTACAGGATGCACAATGCGCTGGGCAAACCCGCCGGGAAAAGCACGCATTAGGGTTTCTAGCCATTTAAATCAAGGCGCCCATGTGATCATGTCCGGCCTGCGCACATAGGTATGGTAAAGTTCGCAGGCATAAGTGCAAACCAGCCTCAGATACTGCCCAAATATGCGCTAAGACAAGAGTATTTGCGCATATGTTCGCCTGAAGCCGCCCTTATGTGCCGATCTCTGCCGCAGATTTGCATCTCTGTAGATACGCATCCACATGTGGATTAGCTGCGATCAGTGGTGCATGTAGAAGATCCAGTTTGATCCATAAAGAATCCATAACAAGGATCCATGAATTCAAATCCGCGCCATATAGATCACAATGTGGATTTTAATTGGAATCCATTGACCAAGTGTTCTTGATGCAGATTTTCCATGGATTCGATATAGAATATGCGTGGAATTGGCGCAGATCCCATGTGGATTGGCGGCATAATCTCCTACATAGACATAGCCTGAGGCCACATTCACATGGGTAGGTGGGATGAAGTAAAGGTATCCAGCAGCACTACATATTTACCGTACACAATGGGGAAGCTTACTGTATGCTGCTTACAAAACTTCTTCATCGCCTACAAGTATTTGGAATCCCTCTTGGAGTCAGGGTTCAGACGGCCAGCGGGCACTGCAGAAGCTTCCCCATTGTGTACGGTAAATTGGTGGTGTTGCTGGATAGCTTTACTTGATTGGACTGCTGTGACTTCAACCAGCGCGCACATCGTAAGGAAGCATCAGACAAGTCCATGTTTTTTGCCTATACTGCCTATACTGATGAGGACGGTGAGCGCATCCTCTAAGGAACTTCTTTTTTAGAAGTATATTTTTGCCCTACAGAGAAAGAATTGCCATAGCCGGAAAATTGGAAGGTTGTAGGCGGGAGGCAGACATGACAAGGTTAGCGGGGAGTGAAGGGGTTAAGTGAAGTAGAGAACACTGGGAAAGAAAGGGGGCGTTAGTGGGGGAATGTAAAAAGAGCGGCAAATAAGGTGGGGGGAGGAGTCGGATTTTCAAAAGAAAAGCAGTTGGAGCAGAGCCGTGGAAGTGTCCCACCAGCCCGCCCTTGAGGGAAGGGGGTGGTGGGGGGTGCGAATCATCATGGCAGCAGGAGGGGTCCCTTGGAGTCAGCAAAACGGGGTAGAGGGGGGTAGCAGGGAGCTGGATAACTTCCCTTCCCCTCCTTGAATCGTTTGGTTAGTACTGTCGCCTCTGGTAGTCGCAGGGCGGCGCCTCGCAGTGTTTGTGGGAGGGGTTAGCCAGGTTATGGCTAGCTGGCCTCGGAGTCAGGATGAGGCGACTTGAGGCGAGATGGTGAGTGGCGGGCCCCCGAGTCCGTCGACTCGCGGCAGGTGCAGTGGTAGGGAAATAATGTTGCCTGAGTCCGAAAATGCGACGGGTGACAGTTTTTTGGTGTGAGGCGGCAGTTAGGTGGTAGGGCTCCTTGGGATCCCTCCCCAGGGTTATCTTCAGTTAGAATGGTTATTTATGTTTATGTTATGTTGTAAATAAATGTGGCTGCTGTGGCCATAATTTAATCCAATTTTGGTGTTGCGTTGTCATTCTACGTTTATTTGAGAAATGGGAAAAGGGGGTAGGTCACAGTAGTCAGCGACTCCGTAATACCCTAGTCAAGTATGAACAGTCTAACAGAAAGCTTACATCTTTACGCTTCCATGCAACAACATTAAAGGAATACTTTTCTGCTAAGTGGATTCCACGTGGCCTGAGACCTCACATAAGGCCCACCCTGATGAGTGGTGATGAGGACTTTTGTTTAAAATTTGTCAGCATAACTAACAAATATGTGTTTGATATGATTCTTCTCAATCTAGAATTCCTACAGAAGGAAGTAACTGTGGTGTTGGATTTAACCATTAAACCATCAGGGAGCTGCGAGCCCTGATGCCCAAGGAAGATTGGATCACCTATTGGTAAAAAAAGCTGAAGATGACCTAAGGAAATTCAAAGAGGATACAGAAAAAATAAAAAGGTCTAAATGGCAATGAGATCTAGATGATTATAGGAATGGGCAAATGTTTAATTGGCAGACATCCAACAAACATCCACAGCAACAGCGGACCAGATATGAAAATAGGAGGAACCAACTACGACGCAAACCAGCGCAACGAGTGGGATCCTGGACTATGACATCTGACTCCACGGTTGAATCTGTGGTAGGCACAAATCGTGACAAAGGTGCTTCTTCTTCTTTTTTAGGAGCACGTCCTCCTCAAGCAAAAAGGGGGAGACATCTAGCCCAGGACACAAGAGAAGGGAAGGATGCAGACATGACAAAACCAGGAAGAAGGGATCAAGTGAGATTGACGAGATCAGAAACACAACTGAAGACCCATTAATTGCTAGATCACTTGTGGTTAACATCTCCTCTAAGGTACTGTCCTCTATACAAACCGATGTCTTGTCAAAGGATCAATCATATTGTCCGGTGTCTGATCCAAACTGGTTCAAATTGGATCTTGACCATAGACGGTTTTGCAGGAACCTGAGACTTAAAAAATTATTTTCTGAGCAGAATAAAATTGAGACTGATGGTGTAATGCGTGTGGGGGTAAAGCCCCTTAACCCTTTCCAATCCACTGTCTGATATCTAAAGACATTCTGATTGAAGGCTGTACAGCTCCTATGTCGGAAGACGTCCGGCAGGGTATTCTTACTGTATATTACTGGCCGCTCTGTTGTTGGGGGCCTTCGGCGTGTCACATACTGCAGTACTGGCTCTAGCCAGCAGATGGCGCCATTGTATAATGGCAGAAAACGAAAGCCCCCTAGGAAACCCTGAATCAAAAATTGGATTGCAAAGGGTTAATGTTGCGCAGTCCAACTCCCGTGATGGATTCACGTCAAGGGAGGTTGGACTGCGCAACAGGAGTCTATTCATTCCTCCTAACACGAGCCATGCGATTGAGACCTTTGAACATATGGTTCGGTGTGATCTAATGAAATTGAAGAATGATAATAGTCGTCAAAGAAAAAATTGTAATTTGAAGTTCTGAATTGGATGCACTCAGGGAATTGGGTGGTGATGTCTCTGTCACCATACGCGCAGCGGACAAGGGGACACCATAGTGGTGATGGACATATCCTCTTACCATGAGGAGATTCTTTCCCAGTTGGCTGATGGAGAAGTCTATGAGGTACTGGCAGTTCATCATACTTTGACCGAGAACCAGACCAGAATAGGACGTGCAGCGATTTTTTTCAAACTCGGACTATCGGTTTGAGTGAAAAATTGCTGGTCTGAATGCGTTCTCTTTGCATGTCTGTCGATCTTAGACTCAGACAGAAGTTGTGCCAAAAAATCTCCTGTGCAAATACAGCCTTAGGGTGCATTCCCACGAACGTATATTGGCTCGGTTTTCACGCCGAGCCGATATACGTTGTCCTCGTGTGCAGGGGGGGGAGGATGGAAGAGCCAGGAGCAGGAACTGAGCTCCCGCCCCCTCTCTACCCCTCTGCACTATTTGCAATGAAAGGAGGTGGGGCGGGGGCGGGGCTAAATGCTGATAATTAGCCCCGCCTCTCCCCATTGCAAATAGTGCAGAGGGGCGGAGAGGGGGCGGACGCTTAGTTCCTGCTCCTGGCTCTTCCATCCTCCCCCCCCCTGCACACGAGGACAACGTATATCGGCTCGGCGTGAAAACCGAGCCCATATACGTTCGTGGAAATGCAGCCTTAGGGTGACTACCCACTACAGTTTTTTTTCCCTGCGAAATGCGCAGCATTTTTTTTCTGCAGGGGTCTATGAGACTTGTAATGTTAAAATCACGCTAAATCACAATTTCACGGTAAATTGCGATTTTGCGCGATCGCGATTTTAACATTACAAGTCCCATAGACCCCTGCAGAAAAAAAAAACGCTGCGAATTTCGCAGGGAAAAAAAAACTGTAGTGGGTAGTCACCCTTAGGGCGCCCACCCACTTGCGTTTTTTTACCTGCGTTTGGGTTTTGCGTTTTGCGTTTTTCCTGCACAGGCATAGAGATAACATGTGTTCCTGTCCACTGGCGTTTTGCGTTGCGTTGCGTTGCGTTTTTTAACATAGGAACTGTCAGTTGCATATGTGTCCTTATTTTTCTCCTAATGCACCCATGAAAGTCAATGGAAAAGCCGCGAAAACGCAGCGAAAACACAGCGTTTTTCACGCAAGAAAATCGCAAACGCCAGTGGGTGGGCGCCCTTAGGGAGGTTTCAGACGAGTGCATACACAACTACATTCTCCGCTATAGATCATATTTGCGCAAGAACGAGGTTGGGAGATGAAAAGAAACAGACTGATATGTATGTGCCACGAACAATACTATAATTTTTTGCGATCGTAATGGCCATTCACACGCTCACATGTTACACCCTTCCACCAACGCCAACATTGAGCCAGCTGTCTTCTTTCCCTCCGTTGTACGCAGGGTAACTCCCTCCATTTCCCCTCTTTTTTAATCTGCCACAGCTTTCTGCGTAACACAGACAGGTCCTATCTTTTTTCGTACGAAGATTTTGCGCGTTCCTCTGAACGAAGTCATTGAAATCAAAGGCATCGCTTTGTCACGTTATGCTACTTGTGGGGAAGGCAGGGCAAGTCTTATCTTTTCTTACTAGAGATGAGCGAGTATACTCGATAAGGCAAACTCCTCGAGCGAGTAGTGCCTTAGCCGATATCTCCCCGCTCATCTCTAAAGATTCGGCTGCCGGCGCAGGTGACAGGTGAGTTGCGGCGGTGAGCGGGGGGCAGTGGGTGGAGGGAGATAGATCTCCCCTCCGCTCCTTCCCGCTCTCCTCCGCCGCTCCCCACCCCCTGTCGGCACCCGAATCTTTAGAGATGAGTGAGAAGGTACTCGAATAAGGCCCTAATCGCTCGAGGAGTTTGCCTTATCGAGTATACTCGCTCATCTCTACTTCTTACCCGTACTATTAATGTGCGAGAATATCACTAATGAAAACCAAACCACTGAAATCAATGCTTTTGTTTCTTCTCGTTTTGCAGGCGTGATTTATGTGTTTAAGCCCTTAGGCCAAAGCTGAGTGACTCGTTAGCGCCACCTCTGGCATCAGGTACCACCTACCCCTTCTTTGCAGATATTCCCATATCTCAGAAGGTGAAATAGGAAATTAAGAATGAATTGATAGGTTTATCCATAGCCTTGAAAAGACACACATTGTGATATGATCATAGCCAGAAGCGGATTAGCAGCATTAGTTTTTCTACATTGATAAACTCAGCTCTGCTACATCGTTGATACCAACTGGGGTGCAATAGAAAAAAAAGGAAAAAAAACTAATGATACACAAAAGTCATCTAAACTGTCTTCAACTTCAGCAAACCCCCCACTAGCATTGGGTGGGGTGAACACAGCAGGGACCCCATAGCTGACATGTGGGAGGAATGATTCACCAGTTCGGAGATGTGTAGCAGAGATGAGCGATTCACTTCCCGGAGAACGATGGCGAAAAGAGTTTTAAGAGTCACTTATTCTGTAATCAGGACATAAGAACAAGTTCAACCTTAAAGGAAATGCATCCCCCATACATATGTTTGCTAATTAACCCCGTCACTCCCACTTTTTTCAATTTTTGTTTTCTTTCAAAAAAGCAGAATTTCTTTATTTTTCAGCAACGTAACCATCTGAGGGCTTGACAAATTTATAAAGTTCTTCTTTTATTGCATTACATATATTTTTTTTTTTTCAGTCACCATTTCCTGATTACCATAACTTTTTCGTTTTTCCACCAATGGCACTGTGTAAAGGTTTGTTTTTTCGCGGGATGACCTGTAGTTTCTGTTAGTACCATTTTGGGGTATATGTGACTTTAATCGCTTTTATTACATTTTTTTTATTAAAGACAGAAAGATCAAAAAAGTACTGTTCTTGCACAATTTTCTTTTTATGATGGTGTTCACGGTGTGGCGGGATAAATAATGGAATATTTTAATAGATCTGACTTTTACCTATGTGGTAACCTATTAGATGATATTAAATATGTATTGTTTTTATGCTAAAATAGGAAAAGAAAGGAAGGCTTTAATTTTCAATATTCTTTATTTTTTGTAATAATTAAAAAAGCAACAACAAAAAGCACTTATTTTTTACTTCCCAGGGAGGGCTTGAACTTGCAATCCTTTGGTCATTTATACAATCTACTGCAATACAGCAATGAAAACAGTGGACACCCACCAGTGTATGGAGTGTGTTCAGCTCCTGAGCCCTTTCTATACACTCTCCATTGCTATGGCTGCTGACCATGGCTGCCCTTGCCTCACCTCTCCCCTCCATCAGTTGTGGACGTTGGTATCCTCTGTCATCCATTCGTAGCAGATGCTTCTGTGTCCGTTCAGCTGCCAAATCTACCCCTCTTGCATACATTTGGTCTGCTTCTTGAAGGGCCACAGCATGTACTCAATTTTCTCATCCCCAACCAACCCAGACACTTTACTATTTTTTTCAAAGCCCCCTCTCCCACTGAAATGTGCCTGAGCAATAGGTTCTCGGTGATTTGTGCCTGTTTACCCAGCTTTCACATATTCTGCCTGTCCTGACCTTGGCTTGTTCCTTGACCACAATTTAACTGATTGCTTTCTGCCCCGAGTGTCTGCATCTCCACTGCAGGGGAATCCCTTCATCTCCCTTTGCTGGTCGGCTTGCATAGTCTCCCATAGGAGTCTATTGAGGCTCCTGCGTATTGCACAGCAAAGATAGGTTAAGACCTATATTTTCGCACAGCAGGGAATTTCAGTCACTGATTTATGTCCTTTCTTTTTAAGTGCAATTTTGTGGCGCAGCTAAAATTCCTTTATTTGAACATTTCCATAGGAAAGCATTGATTCAAATAGTCACTTTTTTCAGCGCGTGTAAGTTAGCTGCGCAAATTCCCTTGTGTGACTGAGCTCTAAAACTGCAAAGTCATCCATTAGGCTATGCTGAAGGCTCAGCCTAATGAGAGCTGCGCCTGCAGTTACCAATGCTGGCCACTACACAGGGGTCAGAGTCATCTGCTTTCGCTCCTTAGCCTGTGTTGTGGCGCTGGCAGCAGGCACCCAAATAGCTGATCGGCTGAATGGCGGAATCTAGCTGATCAGCTATTGCTAACCGATCCCACTGATAAGTCATCAATAGTATTTGCCCGGAAAACCCCTCTAATGTATCCTCCAGTCCTAACATGTTTTATACTTTGCAATGTACTGCATGCAGTGAGCTACACACATTGCATAGGCTTCTCCCCCCCTAACACCTTTGTGGCTGGCCTGACTCCTGTCTACTTGCTGCTGGTTTGGGCCCATCAATAACATGGAGACACTTTGTCATTTTTTCATCCCCACGATGAAGGGAACCCCGAGGAGATGTAGGACGTCGGGGCTGCTGCTGCGATTTTTTTTGTGCAGCTATCTTCTATGTGATTTTGATGCCCGTGTGAATGAGCCCTTAGACTACAGAGAATAATTCTTAGCTATGCTGAGTATACCAAAGATCACACGGTGACGCCCCTCGTGGGTCTAAATAAATAACAGAATAAACATTAAAGGAGATGTCCCGCGCCGAAACGGGTTTTTTTTTTTTTAAACCCCCCCCCCCGTTCGGCGCGAGACAACCCCGATGCAGGGGTTAAAAAAACCACCCGCACAGCGCTTACCTGAATCCCGGCGGTCCGGCGTCTTCATACTCACCTGCTGAAGATGGCCGCCGGGATCCTCTGTCTTCATGGACCGCAGGGCTTCTGTGCGGTCCATTGCCGATTCCAGCCTCCTGATTGGCTGGAATCGGCACGTGACGGGGCGGAGCTACACGGAGCTACACGGAGCCCCATAGAGAAGAGGAGAAGACCCGGACTGCGCAAGCGCGGCTAATTTGGCCATCGGAGGGCGAAAATTAGTCGGCACCATGGAGACGAGGACGCCAGCAACGGAGCAGGTAAGTATAAAACTTTTTATAACTTCTGTATGGCTCATAATTAATGCACAATGTACATTACAAAGTGCATTATTATGGCCATACAGAAGTGTATAGACCCACTTGCTGCCGCGGGACATCTCCTTTAATAAAATGTATTCTAAAGAAAAATTGTAACTTTAAAAAAAAGATTTTTGGTTTATTTTGTAAGAGTGAAGGAAAAAAACACTTAAATACACGATATCACTGTAAGGGTGCCCACCCACTAGCGTTTTTTTACTGCGAAATTCGCAGCGTTTTTTTTTTTCTGCAGGGGTCTTTGGGCTATGGGACATGCAAAGCTAAAATCGCGATCGCGCAAAATCGCGGTATCGCGGTAAATCGCGATTTTGCGCGATCGCGATTTTTACATTACAAGTCCCATAGACCCCCTGCAGAAAAAAAAAAACTGCGAATTTCGCAGTAAAAAAAACGCCAGTGGGTGGGCGCCCTTAGGCTGGATTCACACGAACGCAAATTGGGCCCCATTTTCACTGTCGACCGATATCCGCTACCATCTGATGCATTGGATTCCAATGCATCAGAGCACACAGGCGTATTCCCGCAGCGTAAAAGCACCCAGCTGGCCAATATAGCACCAGGCGTTTTTACGCCGGCCAGGAAAGATAGTCCTGGAATTATCTTTCTCGGCCAGATTACGGCCGCTGCCATAGACTCCTATGGGAGCCAATGACGGCTGCCGGAGAAGGGAGGTGGGAGGGAGTCTAGCAACGTGACTGCTAAACTCCCTCCCCCTTCTCTCCTCCTCTCCTCCCCTTGCCAGCTGTTTGCAATGGAAGGATGTGGGATGAGGCGCAGCCAGTTGCTAAGCTCCCACCGCATCCCACCTCCTCCCATTGTTGGCTGCCGGCAAAGGGTGTAGAGGGGGCTTAGCACACTAGCTTCCATCTCTTCCTACCTCCTCCCCTTGCTGAGAGCGGGCGAAGGGAAGGAAAGGGGGAGACAGATTGGCAGAGCTAAACTGTCTCCCCCTACCCAACGGCAACGCTGGCTCGGTATATATGCGCCAGGCCCGTGCTGTCTGAACAGGAACACAAACGTTAGATTTGTACGCCCATTCACGCGTTTTTACGGCGCCGGCAGGCCCTAATCTTCATGACCTGTATAATCACCTCCACTGTCACTGAACAAAACCCAAGACCCACATTACCAATAATAACACTGTATAAGGGCCAAATAATTCCACCAGACTTTGAACACGTATAACCACCACAGTGACTAATACCCTCATAGAGTTACTGAATAAAGACCACTGCAAAGATCAGTATTACTAATAGCAACACTATATGAGGGCCAAATAATACCGCCGGATCATGACAACATAATACCAACATACTGTCACTGAATAAAGACCACTACAAAGATTAGTAAGAACACCAATGAGGGACAAATAATACCCCCAGATTGCGACTACATAATACCACCATAATGTTACTGAACAAAAGACTATACAAAGACCATTATTACCCCCCTACACAGTGACCATATATTGCTAGATACCAGCTCTAAACAGGTGCTGTCCAGACTGTATAAATAATTATAGCACCATTACATCCAGTGATCACAGTTGACACTGTTACTGTCTGGAGTTATGGACTTTATCTTCTCCATCTAGCCCAGACCATCATGACGACTTTTTCTGAACACAATTTGTCTCTACGGAATTGACAGACATCTTTGACTCCTTAATTTTCCAGCCAACTGGCTTTGTTTTCCAGAAATCTACATAATCTCATTATCCATAGTGCTCCAGATAGTAATAATGCCACCTGTGGTGGCCCACACAGTTATAGTATCCACTTTTTCAAGCTCTGTAGGCCTAACACAGTACGTACCACTTTCAGTGTCCCAAAAACAGTAAAAGTTCCCCAATAGAGTAATAATCCCCTCATAGGCCCCCACTCAGTGATAATGTCCTTCATAGACCAATATTCAGTAACAATCCCCTGATAGGCCCATAGTCAGTAATAATGCCCCTCACAGACCCCATCCTCATGTGTGCTTGTCACATAATCACTCTACCCAGAGCTCAGCAAGTGAACAGTGCGGGCCAGAGGCCAGGAATGGAAGGAGCAACACAGGTGAGTATAACTGTTATTTTATTTAGTGCACTTAATTTTGCCCCGTCATTGGCTCCAGGACCAGATCTGGCTCTGGGTCTTTCCTGGTGGATTCAATGGCCAATCCCCCTTTAGAGACCCCGATGGTTTCACAATTGAAGCTTCCCTGTATTGAAATTCGGAATTTATGAAGCAGAGAATAAAGTACTAATGGAATATAACATATACCTGCTTAAGTATAATATAGTGCCTAGATGGGACTGTTCTGGGACTGCTTCGGTCAGGAGCTAATACATTGTGACATAATGCTGTAATATTATCACATGTCACAGTCCAGTAAATTTCGTTTTTCGAAAAATCTTGCTCAGAACCCAATAGAAGATTGTATAAGGCGCTCATATTTAGGTAGTCACAGAATGTTATCACCACCTGATGGGCAAAAGTGGTACTGCAACCACACAAATATAGCAAAGTTTAACTTGACTGTGATAACATTCTGCAACAAGTTATATTATCCAAAGCCATTGAGAAGCTATTGGTATATTATCCTAACACAGTAAAAGCCATTGAAAGGCAATTGAAAGCACAAATAAACTGTGATGCAGAAAGTTATCATAACTTGTTAAGAGTCAAGCGAAATTGTGCTACATCTGTACACTTAGCTGGCCCTATTCAAGGTTAGAAAGACTATCTAACATAGCGCCATGAAAAGTACAAAACGACCACCCGCCTTTCTACAGAAGAAAGTCTCAACTGGCATCTACGTGTCATTTTATTGTGTTGTGAACTGCGGGGAGAAGGTGACTAATAACCTTTTCCATATAGCTAGACTGTGTTTTTTATTTTCCAATCAGCCCTTTTTGGATGTCAACTGCCCCTATAAGTTTGGCTATACTATCTCCATCAGAGATCCAGCTACAGAGCTTCCATCATATTTGAGCCACAGTGCCTCCATAACAGACACAGGCACGGTGTGCCATCACAGATCTGGTCACAGTTGCCCCGTAACAGTGAAAGCCACTGTGACCTCATCACATTATCATTCGTAAAGCCTCATAATGGAGACAGCATCAATTCTGTAATAGCATCGACAGCCACACAACCTCCATAATAAAACCAACCAAAGCCACTCCAGAACAGTAGAAATGAGGGAGGTTGGCCTGTTCTACCCTCTGCTAACTGTGCTCAGTGTCAGAAGACACATTGGGATACATTTACCTAAATTGGCATGTCATATGATGGCCTAAGTCAACTTTGCGCTGGGCTAAGAGCCTTTTTAATACATTTTAATCATCTGGCCTGGAGTAGGGGGTTTCTACTATATGTAGACCAGTTTTTGGAGGACATTATGGTAAATGTGGCAGGTTGAGCGTAGCCTTCCCCTCACATTAGGCCCCACACAGTTTTTGAAAATGCGTTGTTCGTTACATTGCAAGCTGTAGTTTTTTTATATCATTTTGGGGCACACATATTGAATTGTAGAACTTTTACTAATTTAACTTTTACATGTATTTTTTTATGCATCTCTACATTTAAAGACTCATTTTTTTTTTTCATTTTCCATCAATGGAGCTCTGTGAGGTCATGTTTTTTGCGTTGACGAGCTTTAGTTTTTATGTCTATTATTTTGGTAACTTTTTGATTAGAGATGAGCGAGCATACTCACTAAGGCAAACTACTTGAGCGAGTAGTGCCTTATTCGAGTACCTGCCCGCTCGTCTCAGAAGATTCGGGTGCCAGCCAGGGGAGAGTTGCGGGAGTGAGCGGGGGGGATAGAGTGAGAGAAAGAGCTCCCGCCCGTTTCTTCCCACTCTCCCCCGCCGCTCCCCGCCCCCCACCGGCACCCAAATCTTTAGAGAGGTAAGTACTCACATAAGGCACTACTCGCTCAAGTAGTTTGCCTTAGCGAGTATGCTCGCTCATCTCTATTATTGATCACTTTTATTGAGATGAAATGAACCAGAAAAGAAAAAAAACCATTCTGGTTCCTTTATTTACTTGTTTTTAATAGCTTTTGGCTTGCAGGATAAAAAGTGTGTTCAATTTATTGTATGATTCATTTCAAATCTAACAATACCAACAGTGTTTTTTTTTGTTTATATGTTTATAACAAAAAAGGTGAAAAGTGCCTTTTTTGAAGTCCCTGCAAAGAATTTGAAGCTCAGTTAATATACTGCAGTACTTCTGTACTGCAGTGTATTACTTATATATTTTTAGCTATTATGCAATCCATCAGCAGTCCATAATTTCATGGCATAGGGCTGATGACATCCCAGAGGGAGTGCCCTCCCTCTGAAAACCACACGGCTCAGCCAATCAGAGCCAGCTATTGAGAACCAATAAGAGGCAGAGCTTCCTAAAGGCGGGGATTTTCAAAGTCCCGACCAGGAAGCTCTGCAGGAGACTTCAAGCACGTCTCCCGGAGCTTCAGCAGAGACACATAGGGAGATGAGAGATGATGTATTCTTTTTTTTTTTTAATTATTTTATGCAGCTAGGACTTTTTTTCGGGTAGGGCTTATATTTCAAGCCCCACCCTAAAAATCCTTGCATGCAGCGCCGTGAGAAACTGCAGCGATATCGCACGAACCAACGATGGGATATTGTAGTGATTTTTTCATGGCAAAATTATGTCGCCCGTGTGAAACAGGTCTTTAAAAGAGCAGATAGCTCACAATATAGTGCCTCTGTTTGCTCCTGGGACTTGAGAGAAACTGTCAGTTAGGTCTCTTTCACACGGGCTACAAAATCATGAGATTACAAAACACATGTATGTGAAGCCCATGGTTTCCAATGTGTTCTTTCAGGCTACAAAACATCATGTGAAAGAGCCCATTGAAAAGCATGGGCTTCACATATATGTGATTTGTAGTACTATGGCATCACTACAAAATCTTGCAATTTTGTTGCCCATGTGAAAGAGGCCTTAGGCTTTGGTGGTGAGTTTTGTTGGGAGGCTCAGCATTGATAGTCAGTGGATTTATGTAAGCAGACAGACAGACCTATAATTTTGTGCTATTTATTCTCTGTTTTCTGCTGAAAAAGCAAACAAAACTATTCTGAAAGTGTCAAAAGTGTTCCTGTAAGCTACTCTGTTACACCTGGTATCCTGCTTTCTTTGGGTCTATTGGAGGCCTCTGAACCAGAGATAGGTGTATTTTAGAGTTAAGGGCCCATCCAATAAGTTTTGCCTGAACATGACAGATGGGCCCACACGTTTTGATCAAACTATGTTCTATGAACCATTTTTCAGTATGTACAGTGCTGCAAACAGATAGTACTCTGAAACATTACAGCAGCCCAGTTTGATACTACAGGCACAGTCCCCATTGAGTTCAATGGGAGCTGTGCCTGCAATAGCAAACCAGGCCACTGCAATACCAACAGCACTATCTGCTTCTATCTCTGTCTGTACTGAGAGCTGCCATAGGGACCAGTTGAGCAGAAGGGATTCTGAGGGTAGGTCATCAAGAGTTAAAGGGGTTGTCCCGCGAAAGCAAGTGGGGTTATACACTTCTGTATGGCCATATTAATGCACTTTGTAATGTACATTGTGCATTAATTATGAGCCATACAGAAGTTATTCACTTACCTGTTCCGTTGCTAGCGTCCCCGTCTCCATGGTTCCGTCTAATTTCAGCGTCTAATCGCTCGATTAGACGCGCTTGCGCAGTCCGGTCTTCTCCCTGGTGAATGGGGCCGCTCGTGCCGGAGAGCTGGTCCTCGTAGCTCCGCCCCGTCACGTGTGCCGATTCCAGCCAATCAGGAGGCTGGAATCGGCAATGGACCGCACAGAGCCCACGGTGCACCATGGGAGAAGACCCGCGGTGCATCGTGGGTGAAGATCCCGGTGGCCATCTTGGTAAGGTAAGGAAGAAGTCGCCGCAGCGCGGGGATTCGGGTAAGTACTAAACGGTTTTTTTTTTAACACATGCATTGGGTTTGTCTCGCGCCGAACAGGGGGCCTATTGAATAAAAAAAAAACCCGTCTCGGCGCGGGACAACCCCTTTAACATCGTGGACAACCGCTTTTTCAAATGGACAATTAGGTCCCCATTTTGAGAGTTATTTAGGGGCAGCACTCATGGAAAACCTCTAGTTAAGGACATGAAATAGATGGGCACATCATAGTGTACCCATTTAGCGACAGGTTTGCTCTAAGTTCCGTAGTTGTTTTTAGAAGGAGAATATTGGATGTTTCTTCTTTGATCGTCCTGGCGTATAGATCAGCAGCTAAGAGCTCTGCATTACTCCCATTCACAAGGCACAACACACCGCAATCTCTGCCTGTTAAGTGCACTTCAGTGTAGGAGTGTTAAGTAGTATGTTTTGTGGTTAATTTGATTTCCGATTATTGTGGAGTAATCACCGTCCCCCAGGCTGTTCACGGTGGATTTTAAGGGCTTACTCAGAAATCACAAGATGGTAACATTATTATTATACCGCTTAGGGACACGGCTTATTTTGGCCCAAAAGATGCTACGATTTTCGCATGATTTTCATCTTCACTTTTCAAAAGCCATAACTTTTATTTGTCCGTCAACATGGCCAGTGCAGAGCTTGTTTTTTGCATGGCGAGCGGTAGTTTTTATTGGTCCCATTTCTGGGTGAATATAACGTTTTGTAATACTTTTAGTAACGTTATTTTTTAGAGCAGGTAAAGAAAACACATCAATTCTGCCATTGCTTTTTTTTTCTTTTCATACAGCATTAGGGCTTATTCACAGGGACGTATATCAGCTGGGTTTTCACGCCTGGGCCGATATACGCTGGCACTGTGCAAGAGGAGGAGGCGGAACAGGGCGGGAGCTAGTGTGCTGAGCTTCTGTCCCCTCTTCTCCTCTCACCACTGGTTGCAATAGGAGTGTGGGATGGGCGGAGCTTAACTCTGCCCTGTCACACCCCTCTCATTGGAAAGAGTGGCATTACTTCCGCCCGTCTCCTCCCCTTGCAGAGAGGGGCAACATATATATGCCGGGTGTGGAGACCCGGACAATATATGTCCATGTGAATAAGTCCTTAATTATAAAACATAAATGACAGGAAACATGTTTTCTGCAGGTCGGTACGATTACGACTATATCAAAATTATTATAATTTTTTTTTATGTTTTGTCACTTTGGCAAAATAAAAACCCTTTTTTTCCTAAATCTTTTTCTATGTTGCTGCATTAAGTCCCATAACTTTTTTATTTTTCCATGGACAGAGCTCTGTGAGGGCTTTATTTTTTGCATATTTAACTGTAGTTTTTATTGGTACCATTTTGGGGTACATATTCTTTTTGAGAAGCAAATAAAAGAGGCATTTTGCCTCTGTTTTTTAGGGCTTATTCAGATGACCGTATATCAGCTGGGTTTTCACACGGAGCCGATATACAGTGTCCTTGTCTGCAGAGGGAGGAGGATGGAAGAGCCAGGAGCAGGAACTGAGCTCCTGCCCCCTCTCACTATTTGCAATGCGAGGAGGTGGGGCGGGGGCAGAGCTAAGTTCCACCACTTAGCTCCGCCCCTCTCCTGCCCCTCCCATTGCAAATAGTAGTGAGGGGCGGAGAGAGGGTGGGGAAGAGGCGGAGAGAGGGTGGGGAAGGGGCGGGAGCTCAGTTCCTGCTCCTGGCTCTTCCATCCTCCCCCCTGCAGACAAAAACACCGTATATCGGCTCGGCGTGAAAACCCAGCCGATATACGGTCGTCTGAATAAGCCCTAAGGTTGATTTTTTTTTGTTTTACAGTCTTTGCCATGCAGTATAAAGAATGTGTTCAATTTATTGTACAGTTCGTTATGGATATGATAATACCAGGTTATTCAAGAGGCTGCAGTGCTTGGCTGACCACCACGGCCTCTTCTCCGGCTTGTGATGTCAAGTTCATTATTTAGCTGGTTTTTGAAAGTGTGCAGCTCATAGCCCAAGAGGAGGCTGATGGCATTCACTTACATGAGTGTATGCATGCCCCACCCTTCCTCCACCCCGGCTGCTGACTTAAGCGGAGCGCATGGAGCGCACATCTGTATACCAGCTGAGCGCTCCGTGAACAGCCGGGGTATGAAGAACACAGCGGTGCAGCTGTGTTCTGCATACCCCGCTCGGAGCACCTGGGGTATGCAGAACACAGCTGCACCGCTGTGTTCTTCATACCCCTTCATACCCCGCTCGGAGCGCCTGGGGTATTGTACAGTTCGTTATGGATATGATAATACCAGGTTATTCAAGAGGCTGCAGTGCTTGGCTGACCACCACTGCCTCTTCTCCGGCTTGTGATGTCAAGTTCATTATTTAGCTGGTTTTTGAAAGTGTGCAGCTCATAGCCCAAGAGGAGGCTGATGGCATTCACTTATATGAGTGTATGCATGCCCCATCCTCCCCCACCCCGGCTGCTGACTTAAGGCTCATTTAGACACAAGAATTATCACTCAAAATTCGCTCAAAAGCCGGCTTTTGAGCGATAATCGTTGAGTGTAACTGCGCTGACATTGTGCAGATTTCATTAACTTGTCACTGATCGTTGTCTTTCAGCGTGCCTAAAGAGAACAATCAACCTTATCAGGAGTTCACAGCGGGATACAGCTGATACTATTGTTTCAGCTGTATCCGGCTCCCTGAACACAGGTGAGGTATAAAAAACAGAGCGGTCCAGTTGTGTTCTTCATTCTCCACACGGAGCGCACATCTGTATACCAGCTGAGCGCTCCGTGAACAGCCGGGGTATGCAGAACACAGCGGTGCAGCTGTGTTCTGCATACCCCGCTTGGAGCGCCTGGGGTACAGCTGGATGCAGAAGACAAGTGGCCTCGCTTGTTTTCTGCATCTTTCGCTCAGAGCGCAAAGTGATCGCTCAATGTTTCAGCGATCACCTTGCGCTTAAAGGCACACAACGCTTATTGCTCAAAAGTCATCTGCTGAGTGATAATCGTTGTGTCTAAATGGGCCTTAACAGGTCTTACATATGGAGAGACCCTTCAATTCACAGCTGGAAGGGGAAAGTCATGAATATCATTAACGTGAATATCAATAAACATCACTGGACTCCTGTTGGGTTATGTATTGGCCTCTTTTGAAAACAGCTGAAAAGATTGTTATTAGTGACACACCATTGAAATCAGCATGTATCCCACTATACCTTACAAGGGTTTTCCAGACAGCACCCACTGTCACAGTCAGGATACACTGGCATCAGAGTTGAGCCGCTGCTCCATTGCTGTGCAGTGGCCAGCGCTCATTATTTCAGATGCAGAATTTTTATTCAAGTCAATGGACCTCATCATAGCTCATCAATAGTTGACCAGCAAGGATCTGCTGCTCAAGATCCCTTACAGTCAGCTGATCCCCAAGGCAGCTCTCAGTACAGATAGCAATGGAAGCAGATAGTGCTGTGGGTATTGCAGTGGCCTGGTTTGGTAGTGCAGGCACAGCTCCCATTGAAGCTGTGCCTGTAGTACAAATTGGGCTGCTGCAATTTTCACAGCATTATCTGTTTCTAGTACTATTCATACTGACAGCTGCCCTGGGGATCAGCTGACTGAAAGGGATCTTGAGCAGCAGATCCTTGCTGGTCAACTATTGATGAGCTATGATGAGGTCATCAATAGAGATGAGCGAGCGTACTCGCTAAGGCAAACTACTCGAGCGAGTAGTGCCTTATGTGAGTACCTGCCCGCTCGTCTGAAAAGATTTGCGGCGGGGAAGAGCAAGGAGGAAGGGGGGAGATCTCTCTCTCACTCTCCCCCGCCCACCCCCCTCTCACTCCCGCAACTCACCGCTCTCCCCCGCCTCCACCTGAATCTTTTGAGACAAGCGAGCAGGTACTCGCATAAGGCACTACTCGCTTGAGTAGTTTGCCTTAGCGAGTACGCTCGCTCATCTCTAGTCATCAATAGTAAAAATCTCAGACAAGCCCTTTAAATACTATGTTAATTGCATAGAGTCTTAAAAAAGGAGCAATGTTTGCCGTCTGCATGCTGTTAAAGAGTGCCTGTCATGTCCTCATATCAGCGGGCCGGTTGCATAGCTTTGCTGTTACAGCCCCTTAATAATGTCTTTCTTTAGCTTCTACACCACTCCTTTCTCTTGCATGGGCGCTTTCTTGAGCGATACATTATATTATGTTAGAATCATTAATAACTTCGTAAGGGTTGATGATCCGGGGATTATTCTGATTGGCAGATTGGAGACGGGAAGGAATTTTTTTTCCCTTAAATGGGGAAAATTGGCTTCTACCTCATTGGTTTTTATTTTTCCTTCCTCAACATAGGCTGGTAATAGGCTGAACTGGATGGACATATATCTGTTTTTGGCCTTAGGGCTTTTTCACACGAGCATAGGCGTTTTTACGTTTTTTCGCCGATGCCATAAAATTGCGTGAAAGGACTTTTTTTCTGCCAGGATAATTAGCGTTTTCTGTCCTATTCACACAACAGTGAGCGTGGTTTTTAGCAAAAAAATATGTTGTACCACGGAAAATTCTCTGAATGACTTCTAATGCCTACATAGAGGCACCTGTAAGCTTTTCGCAGCCTCCCCCTCCCTGTTTTTGCCCTGCTCCCATAGGAGTCTATGGGAACCGCCGGCGTATATTGGCCAAAAGATAGTTCCAGAACTATCTTTTTTGCTCAATGTACATGCGTCGGTGCATATTTCGGTCGCGTATGTTCCATTTTTTATGGCTCGTCGTTTTTACGCACCGTATATTCGCCCATCTGAACGGATACATTGGAAACCAATGGCTCAGATGGTCACGTACATCAGCTGGACTTAAGGCTGAATTTACACGAACATATGTCGGCTCGGTTTTCACGCTGAGCCGATATACGTCGTCCTCATCTGCAGGGGGAGGAGGCTGGAAGAGCCAGGAGCAGTGCTCTGAGCTCCCGCCCCCTCTCTGCCTCCTCTCCGCCCCTCTTCACTATTTGCAATGGAGAGAGGCAGGATGGGGCGGGGCTAATTCTTGGAGCTTAACCCTGCCCCATCCCGCCTCCTTTCATTGCAAATAGTGCAGAGGGGCAGAGAGGGGGTGGAGAGGAGGCAGAGAGGGGGCGGGAGCTCAGTTCCTGCTCCTGGCTCTTCCATCTCCCCCCCCCCTGCAGATGAGGACGACGTATATCGGCTCTGCGTGAAAACCGAGCCGATATACGTTTGTGTGAATCCCGCCCACAACCGTCGGCATTTATGTGCTCGTGTGAAAGGGCCCTTACATACTACATTCCCTTACATTCGGCTGATGGTGTTGTGAATGCGTCAAGTGGGTGGTACTCATTGTCAGTTACGTCTGACGACACCCATTGATTGTCAGTTATGCTGACCACCCACTTGCCACGTTCACCGCTGTATTTCGCTCGGCTCCTGAGTTCGCTCCATACTAACCACATGCACATGAGACATTAATTAACATTGGATTGTGTGAAAGGGTTAAAACAGTGCAATGCAATAGAATCACTGGATAATACATGCGAATATGGAAGGGATTCATGGATAGATGTAGACGCAGCAGTTCTAGTGACCTGATAATAAATCACATGGCAGGTTAATGATACATTGTCCAAACCCAAAGTGCATAAAATAATAGTCTTTTATTTTCACATCAGGCTAATTTACAAACCTTTGGGGAGCTCATCTACCCTGCCCTGGCTGCAAATTACCCGAATCCAGTTGTTTACCAGTAATTACGAGTCACTGACCATAAATAATGGTATCGGCATCTGCACGTCTGCACATTATCCACCTATTACAAACAGATTAGTATGGTCCAGGATAGTCCCTTGTTACGTGCACAGCGGCCTGCGTGCAGCGCGTCAATCTAATCACGGCAGATTTATTAAAATCGATGGGAGGTGCGCTTATAATTGCAGACACAGATCAGATTGATTTAATTAAGAGCTGCACTTGCAATTACAAGAACCAGCCACTGCATGGGAGACGGAGCAGTGGCTTCTTCTCCAACTCCTGGGTATCTCAGGTGTGACAGTGGATTCTGCATGGAAACCTGCTTTAACGCACCCTAAGGCTAGTGGGCCCGGGGGCAACTGCATCTTCTGCATCCCCTATAGTTACACCCATGGTGCTGTCCATTTGCAGCCGGGTTTGGTATGGCTGCCACAGCTCTGTACTTGTAGTACCAACCTACAGGGGCGTAACTATAGAGGATGCAGGGGATGCAGTTGCACCCGGGCCCAGGAGCCTTGGGGGTCCATAAGGCCTCTCTTCTCCATATAGGGAGCCCAGTACTATCAATAAAGCATTATAGTTGGGGGCCCTGTTACAGGTTTTGCATCGGGGCCCAGAAGCTTCAAGTTACGCCTCTGCCAACCTAGGCTGCTGCAGTGTTGACAAGGCTTTTTGCTTCTAGTATAGATAGGCGACATCTCTTTTTAGTCTTTTCCCTGTACAGAGCTTTAGTGTTTCAAAAGTTTGAGATATATATATATATATATATATATATATATATATATATAAAAACACATATAAATAAAATGTATATATAATATAAAATTGCTGATCCCAGTGCCATGGCAGGCCTCAGCTACACAATTAAGGACACGACTGCCAGACCTAGATCTCCTGATTTCAGCAGCAAGAAAGAAGATAAATTTGTGAATACTCCACGCATCTGCCTTCTTGTAAAGAATAGCCTATCACAGCCTTCTGCTTCTTTCACACGATCACAAATTGGCCGGCGATTTCACGGCCGGCCAATATACGCTTCCATCTGGGGCATAGAAGCTTGTGAACGGGCGTACATATCTAACGTTTGTGCACCCGTTCACATGGCATGGGGTCCGGTGCATATGCACCGAGCTCACCATGCCATTGCCCATTTCCCCTCCCTCCCCATCACAGGCTTACCTCTTGTCTCCTACCTGCTCGTTCTTTGCAATGGGAGGGGGAGGAACTAATTGCTTCTCCGATTGATGGCTATGGACAAGGGACGGGAAGAGGGTGGTAGCTTAGCTCCGCCCATGTCCCGACCCTTGTCCATAGCCATCAATATGAGGAGGTAGGATGGGCCGACACTTAGCCCGGCCCCACCCGCCCCCTCCATTATACAGAATGAGTGGGGAGGAGACGAGAGGTGAGCCTGCACGGGGGGGGGGAGGAGAGCAGAGGGAGGCAGTTTAGCAGTCACGCTGCTAAACTAACTCCCACCTACGGCCGCTGCTATGGGCTCCCATAGGAGCTCATGCAGTGGCAGGCATATATCGGCTCAAAAGATAGTTCCTGGACTATCTTTTGGGCCCGACGTAAAAACGCCCGGCGCTATATTGGCCTTGCCGGGCGCTTTTATGTCTCAGTAATACACTCATGGGATCTGATGCATTGAAATCCAATGCATCAGATCACAAGGTATATCAGCTGGCCGTCAAAACAGCCGGCTGATATATGCTCGAGGGAAACAAGCCCTCAGCAAGTTCTGTTATCAAACTGCCTGCAGCATCAAAATGAGGTGCAAGCTCTTTATTCCAGCCTAGAACAAGTCAGAAGTCATGGCCAGAGAGTTGTGCAGGCCTGGGTGTTAGGGACAGTGAGTGTTGACCCACTCAGTCAACCTACCGCTTTGGCTTGGGCTAGTCCCGGAATGGTTAGCAGCTGGTCAAAGGCCCCGGTACCAGGTGGTGTGAAACAGACTGACCGATGAGCAATGCCCGATGGGAAATCTTGCCCTTTGCTAGTCAGGAAGATGGGGGAACCCCTGCATAAAAGCAGGGTAAGCATCTCTACAAGAACAATCCCAACGTCTTCCTCACAGGCCTGACTATCCCTGATAGGACACAGAACATACCGCTGTATACATCAGTAAGACAGGGCAGGACCAGGAATGGTGCAGGCATAGGAAGACAATGGATAAGTGCACACAGAGAAGGCAGAATACAGAGGGACAGACAGCAAGGACAGAGACAAGAACTATACAATGACAGGAGAGAAGTAAACAAACGAATACAGAAACTAGTACAAGAAAGCGCAGACAGAATAGTTAGAGACAAGATCTGTGCTGGGTATCTGAGGCATACACACACCAACACTCAGGCAATGAGGGAGGATTCCCAGCTCAGCTAAATAGCGAGGTAATGGCTAAAGCCCTACAGCTGAGCTGGAAGCACTGGAGAATGTAACCCATGTAGCGCTGACGAAAAGTATGCAGCAGTTCAAGTTAGGGCTCAGTCACGCGGGCGCCGATCTGCCCGTGTCTCTGCACGATAAGATGGTCACACCACGTGCGGATGACTCTCTGCATAACCGGCTCCATTGCATTGTTCTTTCTTCTGGCCGGTGCGGAGAGTTGTCCTCACCTGCAGTGCAGCCGTCTTATCATGCAGAAACACAGGAGGATCGGCGCTCCATGTGACTGAGCCCTTACAGAGGAAACAGGATCACGCCCTGCTAGAAATAGAAGAAGGAAGGGAAATCTGAGAAGTTGCCCTAATACTGGGGTTCTACCTGGTACCCAGGTAAGTCAGGTGTCTCAAGGTCCATCTAGCAGACAGTTTCCAAGGAAGTTATTTACCAGCCCCGATGCTCTGTGAGACTCCTAAGGGCAGGTGTGATCTCAGTTGAAGCCCACTATGGTTCTGGTCTGAGTCCTGGGAACCCCTCCCCTTTATTATACTAGCACTGTCTTCACTGGCAGCAGGCCTGAAGATCAGTTGATTAGCAGGGATCCCAAGCAGTGGATCTTCACTATCTACTATCAATGACATAACTTGAGGATGGGTCGTCAATACTGTAAGCTTGAGGCAGTCTCGTTCTTGACATTGTGTTGCCAGGAAGCAATCAGTATGGCAATCTTCATTCCTGGGATCTTATATGGATCGGCAATCTTGTTCTTCCAGGAACTGGAACAATAACTCCAAATCGTCTGTAGGCCTCAGACTGATTGTGCATTACAAGCAGGTATTAACCTCAAAATATTTGAATTAAAACTAATGGGCCAATTATTTTCTTACAACATTTAAAAGTCCCAAATAACCCCTTAGTCCAATGGCGTCCAGGTTCCTGCTGCCTCACTACTCCAATATAACCATTGCCCTTAAAGGGGTTGTCCCGCGGCAGCAAGTGGGTCTATACACTTCTGTATGGCCATATTAATGCACTTTGTAATGTACATTGTGCATTAATTATGAGCCATACAGAAGTTATAAAAAGTTTTTCACTTACCTGCTCCGTTGCTGGCGTCCTCGTCTCCATGGTTGCAGTCTAATTTTCGCCGTCTAATGGCCAAATTAGACGCGCTTGCGCAGTCCGGGTCTTCTTATCTTCTCAATGGGGCTCCGTGTAGCTCCGTGTAGCTCCGCCCCGTCACGTGCCGATTCCAGCCAATCAGGAGGCTGGAATCGGCAATGGACCGCACAGAAGCCCTGCGGTCCACGGAGGGAGAAGAAGAAGATGCCGGCAGCCATCTTCACCGGGTAAGTAAGAAGTCACCGGAGCGCGGGGATTCAGGTAAGCGCTGTTCGGTGATCTTTTTTAACCCCTGCATCGGGGGTTGTCTCGCGCCGAACGGGGGGGGGGGGGTTTGAAAAAAAAAAAACCCATTTCGGCGCGGGACAACCCCTTTAACTCTTCCCTGCAACAGAGTCAAATGAAGAGTCTTGCTGCGACTTGGAAGAGTTACGGGAAAGTAAAGATCGACCAGGAGAACCATCCATAAAACAAGTTTCCATTCATTCTCAATCAGTCCGACTGCCTCGTTAGTCCATTATACTTCGTTATAGTACATTAACAAAATGCATTAAGTTATGAAGGGGAAACGGGTTCGGGGAACTAATGTACCCAAAGAAATCAATAGAATAGATGGATGACATGCGAATCTGCGGTAAGAGGCAGAGACCTTTCTACTGAAGGAGCTGTGTGGGTTTTCTGACTTTTTCTTTTTGCTCTATTAAGGGTAAGATGACTCGCCGGTAATGTGTAATGGACTGATTATTTGTACTTTGGCATAAGTGGTAAACAATGTTGTTTTGTGTACTGCAAAGATGGAAGGTACGAGGTAAAATAAATACTTTAGGGATTTTTTTAGCAAACATTACAAAAGCCTAAAAACTCGGCCATTTCTTGTAGAAGGGTTATTAAAAAATTTTGGAAAACCAAAATATGCTTATTCAAGTTGAAGTGCTGGGGCGTCGGATATAAAGAGCTTAATGACCAGAATGAAGGAAGACTTTGATGGCTAAAAAGTCAGACTGGTACCTGAATGATTACATGGCAGTGGCCAAAATAAGGCTGGGTTCCGATATATCTGGCAATATAGCATTTTTTTTTACTTCCAGTGTCGTAGTCAAAAGTCCGAGTTTTCTAATGGATCGTTCCTGGAATCCAGTGCATCAGTTTTGATGCCGGATGTTCTCAATGGGGCAGACAGAAAAACATTCCATATAGCAATTTTCTGTTTTGCCATGGATGGCACACCAATGCACAAAGTGCACCAACATGTTATCAATTGTGTTCAGCTCTGGTATAAAACGACTGGCCAGAAACTGATGTATGAGTGTAAGGCGGAAGAGCTGTTCCCGCATTTCCCTTTACACTGCTACTCTTACTGGTGGTCACAACTGTGAAGACCCGTCCCCTACCCAGTCTTGGGCTTGGCCAGGAGGAGAATAGGAAGGTAGTAGCTGTGACAGGTGCCAGTCAGCAGCCCCATTATCTCCTGCAACCAGGGCAGGTTACATTGGAGCACTATAGAGCACCACAATATGTGGTTCCACCCCCTCCAATCATGCTCTGGTGATGTGATTACTATGTCATCGCCGAAGGAATTGCCTCAACAATAGTGTACAATGGAGTAACATCTCCCCATCCTTCCAAGAGTGTGCCGGAATGTTCTGGTTTGATATAAATAGGGAAAAGTCCTGTGTCACATGGGAGAAAAAAGACAGGAGGTGTGTAACAGCACAAGCACTGTGCAGAAGACTTTGAGAGAGCTGGATGGTCTTGGTCTTTGCCTACATCTGATAAGGGTTCACTACAAAGAGTGTCATGGCTACCTTAAAGGGGTTGTCCCGTGCCGAAACGTTTTTTTTTTTTTTTCAATAGGCCCCCCGTTCGGCGCGAGACAAACCCGATGCAGGGGTAAAAAAAAAAAACGATAGTACTTACCCGAATCCCCGTGCTGTGGCGACTTCTTACTTACCTTGCTAAGATGGCCGCCGGGATTTTCACCCACGGTGGACCGCAGGTCTTCTCCCATGGTGCACCGTGGGCTCTGTGCGTTCCATTGCCGATTCCAGCCTCCTGATTGGCTGGAATCGGCACACGTGACGGGGCGGAGCTACGAGGAGCAGCTCTCCGGCACGAGCGGCCCCATTCAGAAGGGAGAAGACCGGACTGCGAAAGCGCGTCTAATCGAGAGATTAGACGCTGAAATTAGACGGCACCATGGAGACGAGGACGCTAGCAACGGAGCAGGTAAGTGAATAACTTATGTATGGCTCATAATTAATGCACGATGTATATTACAAAGTGCATTAATATGGCCATACAGAAGTGTATACCCCCACTTGCTTTCACGGGACAACCCCTTTAAGCAATGACTGACAGCTCCGCCCCAGAGGGAAAGCAAGGCTACACATGAAAAATCGAACCAGCAAAACTAATATCTCTTCAGCATCAGATTGTAAGTGAGGTTGGCCTCAATAAAAACAGAACATGCGCACACGTCTAGTGACTGTTGAAGACTAAGCAGGCCTGTTAGTTACATGAGACTGTTTTGTATGATATCAATAAATTCACAGCTTGAACACTTAGCAAAAGAACTGAGACTTTGACGGATAGGAGCTTGGGACTATTAGACAAACGCCTTCAAGCAATCAACTTTTCGCCAGTTGCGGCAAGTTTTTGTGAACCGTGCATGGCAAGCCGTGATTAATGGTTCACTAGTTTACATGGAAGTACCCCATTGTTCTATCTTTGCTGTGTATTGCTGACAGTGTGATTAAAGGGTTTGTCCGGTTACTGGACACATCCTTTTCAATAGGACCTCCTGTGTGAAAATAATTAACAGAGAGATACTTATTCCTCTGCATCCACTGGGATCCAGCACTAGAGCTTGTTGTGGTCCCTGTGATTGTTGTGATATATGATGTCACAGGAAATCTGGTGACCGTTGCAGCTAATGAGAGGCTGCAGAGTCCCTGCCCATTCTCCTGACATCAGTGTTCACATCCTGAATGCCATGATGCCAGGAGTTCGAGAACGTGATGCTGCAGCCTCTCATGGACTTCCTGTGGTCATGTGATTTCCTGTTACATCACCTGTCACAACAAACACTGGGACCACAGCAAGACTGCAGTGCTGCATCCTGGAGGCCACAGAGAGAAAAAACATATGTATTGTAACTAGACAAACTTTTTATCAATTTTTACTATATGTATATGCCAGACTTTAACCTTTCTAGTTAGTAGTAGTCAGGTTTGGGTAATAACATCAACTAATTTACATGTTTTCTCAACTGTTCCCTAAAACTGCATACCAATTTCCTTTGTAGTTTCTTAGTTACAATAACATTTTCTATTTTTGTAACTTCGTTGTCTGCTTTGTTTACCACAGTCTCTACCATGACATGGGAGCCCAACCTAAATATAACTCCGGTGTCTAGAGTAAAGTGGATGTGGCGCCTATTTTCCAAATCAGTATTGCATGTACTGCACAGCTCCAGTTAAGGGTCCTTTTAGATGAGCCAATTCTTGCTTGCACGAGCGGACAAGTAGGTGACATCACCGCTGGCTCACTTACTCTCGTGCAGCCCGTTTAGACAGACAGATTCATTATTGACTTGATCAATGGG